>NC_044050.1:29452360-29457360 GCF_902167405.1 Gadus morhua | reverse complement strand
TGGCAATGTCTTCACTGTCTCGCACACGCACACGCACACACGCAGGAAGTGGGTCTCCACACTCTTCCTGTCTTCTCTGGTTTCTCTGCATGCACACACACACACACACACACAAACACATGCACAGAAACACATCATTTCGCAAACACATGCATGCAGACACACACACACACACACACAAAGTCACAAGCACACACACACATACACACACACACACACACACACAAATGCACACAAGCACACACACACACACACACACACACAAATGCACAGAAGCACACACACACACACACACACACACACACACACACACACACACACACACACACACACACACACACAGACACACACACACAGCCCCGCTGCATCTCTGACGCAGCAGAAGGGGGTGTTACCGGCCTGATGGGTGGGAGGTGGCCGGGGGGGGGGGGGGGGGGGGGGGGGTAGGTGGAGGCTGGTGCTGGTGGGTGGAGGAGGGGGCGGGGGGGCAGGGTGGAGGAGGGGTGTGAGGAGGGGCTAGGACCCTGGGAGGCCATGAATCGGGATCACCGTGAGCAGAATTAAAGGGAATAAATACTGGGCTATCATACGGGGGGGGGGTGATTTATTCCGTACTTTCCCCGCGCCGCCTGAACACAGAACCACCCCCCTCCACCCCGGGAATCAATATGTAATTATAGACATCCCATCCAGGCCGTCACTCTCCCCACACTCAAGCCCCCATCCCGCCCCCACAACCACCACACCTCTTCACAGACCACCCTAACCCCCACCAGCCCCAGCACCAGCACCACCCTGCACCAGCCCCAGCACCACCCTGCACCCCCACCAGCCCCAGCACCACCCTGCACCAGCCCCAGCACCACCCTGCACCCCCACCAGCCCCAGCACCACCCTGCAGCCCCACCAGCCCCAGCACCACCCTGCAGCCCCACCAGCCCCAGCACCACCCTGCAGCCCCACCAGCCCCAGCACCACCCTGCACCCCCACCAGCCCCAGCACCAGCACCACCCTGCACCACCCCCACCAGCCCCAGCACCACCCTGCACCATCCCCAGCACCACCCTGCACCATCCCCAGCACCACCCTGCAGCAGCCCCAGCACCACCCTGCACCCCCACCAGCCCCAGCACCACCCTGCACCATCCCCAGCACCACCCTGCAGCAGCCCCAGCACCACCCTGCACCCCCACCAGCACCAGCACCACCCTGCACCAGCCCCAGCACCACCCTGCACCCCCACCAGCCCCAGCACCACCCTGCACCAGCCCCAGCACCACCCTGCACCAGCCCCAGCACCACCCTGCACCCCCACCAGCCCCAGCACCACCCTGCACCAGCCCCAGCACCAGCACCACCCTGCACCAGCCCCAGCACCACCCTGCACCCCCACCAGCCCCAGCACCACCCTGCACCAGCCCCAGCACCACCCTGCACCAGCCCCAGCACCACCCTGCAGCCCCACCAGCCCCAGCACCCTCCTCCTCCAAGAGGCCCTCTGCAGCTCCCTGCCACGCTGAAGACGTCCACTAGTGGCCCTGCCTCTCGTACAGGCACCTCAACCGTCTCCAGAGTGGTCTCTGCACTGTGGGGAGTCTGTCGCCCACTGCTCCACCACTGAGGAGTGATGAGGACCGGACGGGTTAGTCTTGGTGCCTGGGCCGGGCCGGGCCGGGCCGGGCCGGGCCGGGCCGGGACGGGGATGTGGTTCTGTTTGAGTGGGCCTCCCTCTGAAGCAGAGAGGTCTGGTGTCAGGGGAGGAGTCGGCGGCACACGGGCCAGTAGCGCTCTGTGTCACGCCTGGGAACAGTCTACACTACGCAGGCAAAATGTTCATCTAAGATGGACATCCTAGTCATAGTCCCGGCCGTGTCCGAGGCAGAGACGTCTCCGCATGGCTGTGCCTCTCAGGTGGCCTGACACATTGATGAACAGCTTCGCAGGGGTGGACTCTGCTTGTCGCTAGGTGCACACACTCCTGGCAAAATCAATGGGCTAAGCAGTCAATGCATGGCCACACTCAGGCTATTGCCCTTATCTTACCCCAGCGATTCAACGCTGACCCCCACACAGGCAGAGAGAGACACTCTAATCCATCTCTCAGAGCCCAGACAGACTCATCTCAGCTCTCACTCTCTCTCTCCCCCGCTCTCTCTATCTGTCTCTTGCCTCTCTCTCTCTCTCTCCCTTGCTCTCTCTATCTGTCTCTCGCCCCCCCTCGCTCTCTCTCTCGCTCTCTCTCGCTCAGCCCCTACACACTAATACTCCCTTCCCCTTCTTTTACTCACAATCTCTGCCTTGATGTCTTCCACAATTTCATTTTCTCTTTATCTGTCCTACTCATCTTCTTCTGTGTTGGCCCATTCCTCACTCTCTCCAGGTCTCGTTTGTCTCTCGCCCACTCTTCTGATTGGTTGTGGGCGCGTCCTGGTCTGAATAGCACTTCGGTGACTTAAAACTATGCCCAGTGAGACTGAATCGACAAACACATCATAGACCATCAACGAGAGCTCTGAACGAGCCTCTGTACTTTCCACGAGTATCAGAGCTGTGATTGGTTTGAAATGACCCAGATGAAGAGGCTGCAGCAGAGATATCGGCCGGTCTCTTTATTATTGTGGAGGCCGGGTGGGAAAATGCATTTTTTTTTTCAATTGACATTCGGTGCAATCTTGAATAAAATCGAGCTTTGATTTGAGGACCTGTTTTGAGGACTGGGCTGAAGTCTCAGGGCTGATTGGTTGGTTCTCTGGACGGAATAATCCTCCACTGACTCTTTGAGATTCAGGGCAAACAGGACAGTTTGAAGGCTGGTTGTTCATACTCTACAATATATTGCGCTTAGAGCAGCTCATGAGGTAGAGCGGGTTGGCTGGTAACCAGAAGGTTGCTAGTTCGATTAGTTAAGCTAGTTCAAGTGTCGAGGTGTCCCTGAGCAAGACGCCTCCCTCTGACTGCTCCTGACCAGCTGGCTGTCGCCCTGTGTGGCTGACTCCGCCGTCGGTGTGTGAATGAATGGCTGGAAGTCGCTTTGGAAAAAAGCATCAGCAAAATCCCCTGAATGTAAATGTGAAGTTACACACAAAAAACAACATAAATAATCAAGTCAGCTCATTTCATGGTACTGCGTGAACACCATGTGTCATGAGTTTTGTGGAATACAATTAATAATCTATAACCCGCACAAGGGAATGAGTGCACTACAGTGAGACGAACACTGACACACTACAATATAGTGCAGTACAGTTGGAGCTACACCTGGAAAAAAAACACTAATAAATAAATTAGCTAGTAAGTTTTGTTGCATACAATTAATAATCTATAACCGACATCAAGGTAATGAGCAGTACGGGGAGATAAACGCTCTTGTGTTCGAGAGAGCCCCGTGATCCACACCTCCGCAGATAAAGGTGGTCGTTTGGCCTTTTAATTATTGATACTTATCTGGAATGTGTTCTAGCGTTTTCTGGATCTATATCTTCCTCTCCCGGGAGCTGATTGGCTGAGGGGAGGGCGTATCGGTGAGCTGATGTCTTACTCTCACTCTGCATTCAGGAGAGGGTGATCCGTGTCTGTGTATATTGCTAGGATTAATTCTGAGGAGGGAAAAAACACAGAGTTCGGAAGGAAGTTCGGTCAGGGAATGGGGAGGCTTGAAGAAAAAGAAGACATTTGGGGGGAGAGAGAGAGAGAGAGAGAGAGAGAGAGAGAGAGAGAGAGAGAGAGAGAGAGAGAGAGAGAGAGAGAGAGAGAGAGAGAGAGAGAGAGAGAGAGAGAGAGAGAGAGAGAGAGCGCTGGAGGGCTTCTTAACGGTCTGTGTATTTTTTATTCATTCTAGGAGAGGCCTAGGGTAGAGAGAGATAGAGGATACAGAGACACAGTGATGGAGCGAGGGGGAGAGAGATGAGAGAGGGAGAGAGAGATGAGAGGGAGAGAGAGAGGGGGAGAGAGAGCGGGGGAGAGAGATGAGAGAGGGAGAGAGAGAGGGGGAAAGGGAGGCGCAGGGAAAAAGAGAGGGAGAACAGATGGAGAATAAGCATCCAAGAGAGAGAGAGAAAGAGGGAGAGAGCATGATGAGAGAGAGAGGGAGAGGGAGAGCAAAGTAATAAAAAAAAGAAGGAGAGAGGTAGGGGGGGGGGGGGGGAGGCAAAGGGAGGAGATGGAGTGGGAGACGGAGGAAGGGAGGAGAGGGTGATGGGGAGGAAGGGGGGGGAGTGAGAATGGAGAGCAGGGAGAGGGAGATGAAGGAGGAGAGGGAGGGAGAGAGTGGAGAAGGGGAGAGGGAGCGGGGAGAGGAGAGGATGCTAGGCTACTCTGCCAGGAGGCATTGGCATTTAGAATTCATCAGAGGCGGCTGAGCCCGTTTCCACTGGGAGGGACGCGGCCGTGACCTGATAGATGATAGCACCGCTCCCGCTAAATATTGCCATCGCACAGTAATTTGGTATTTAGTAAGTGATGTTTATCTTGAGAACTCTCTCTCTCTCTCTCTCTCTCTCTCTCTCTCTCTCTCTTCTCTCTCTCTCTCTCTCTCTCTCTCTCTCTCTTTCTCTCTCTCTCTTCTCTCTCTCTCTCTTCTCTCTCTCTCTCTCTCTCTCTCTCTCTCTCTCTCTCTCTCTCTCTCTCTCTCTCTCTCTCTCTCTCTCTCTCTCTTTCTCTTTCTCTTTCTCTCTCTCTTCTCTCTCCTCTCTCTCTCTCTCTCCTCTCTCTCTCTCTCTCTCTCTCTCTCTCTCTCTCTCTCTCTCTCTCTCTCTCTCTCTCGCTCTGCAGTCACTGTAGTTTTGGCTCGAAGCAATATGAATTCATCATGAACAAGCAAATGTTTGCATGCGTGTGTGTGCGAGTGAGTGTGTGCGAGCACGCACGCCTGTGTGTGCATGTGTCTGCGTGTGTGTGCGTGTGTATGCGTGTGTGTGTGTGTGCATGCCTGTTTGTGTGTGAGACACACAATTTTCTTTGCGCTAAATTGTACTGCATTTTGCTGGTCATCATTGGATTA
>NC_044050.1:29442360-29444860 GCF_902167405.1 Gadus morhua | reverse complement strand
CCTACCTCTCCCTAAATATCTCCTCCTAAACGCAGCTTTTGTTTCCGGCACGCGAGTCACGTCTGGCATGATGTCACCTTATTAATGAAGGCCCGGGATGAATTAGTGCTCTGTGCCCGGTAACTTACAGTTTGTCTCAGTCGCTTTGGTTCATTTCTCAGATCAGAATTGAAATTCTCAAAACTACCAGTTCAATCTTCACATCAGTGTGTCACTTGTGCACATGAAAAAAGCAGTTTCTCATTTATTTGAACACGTTGCAAATGCTTTGGTACATCCATGCACATGATTATGTAGAATTCTCTGCTCTTTCCTACATTATATTGATATGTCATGTTGATCAAAATGTATTGTAATGGTCTCTATCGAATAGTCTCACCCCCAAAACATTCAAGTATTAGTTCACTGCATAAGTCTTTACATGCAAAATGGTTGAACAAGTTGTCATAATATGTCGAGCATATTTCTATACATTTCTATACACGGGCATTAGACTCTTTTTTTGGTTATTTTTTCTAAATCTGTCCTGAATTGGTCAATTGCCCCCAGGTGAATCTTGACTTTCTCTAATGAAGGGAAATGTTTGAAGTATTAGATCAACCAATGATCAACCAGTTTTACTGAAGTAGCTCAAAGGTGCATCTCATGAACTATCAAGTATATACATAGCTGGAGCACAACACGATGTTACAATGTTTGACAATGGAAGGACAAGGAATTGGACGGGGTCAACAGAGAAGAGGAAGAGGAGGGAGGCTGCGTGGCAGAGGAGTTGGGAGGCACAACAGAGGAAGAGGCAGAATGAACATTCCTGATGAGATAAGAGCCACACTTGTAGACCATGTTATCAATCATGGGCTTACAATGGCCAAGGCTGGTCGAAGGGTGCAGCCAAATGTTGAGAGAACGACTGTGTCCTCAATCATTCAGACTTTTCGTCAACAGAACAGGTATGTAATCTAACGATAGGCACTGTACTGTATACTTTCTGTAATGCTTCATATTACAGTATTCCACTTGCATTTTACAATATTCAGTAAGTATTGTTTTACTGTACTTTATTTTTTTCCACATAGGATTGCAAGACAACCTCACATGGGTGGCAGAAGGCCCCTTTTCCCACCTGAACAGGAGCGGGCTATTTGCACCATGGTTGTAGAAAACAATGCCATAAGACTAAGGGAGATAAAGAGTGCCATTATGGAGGACAACAACATCTTTGAAAACATCCAAACAGTCAGCATCTCAACCATTGACAGGGTTCTGAAAAGACACCAAATGAGTACGAAGCAGCTGTACAATGTTCCATTTGAAAGAAATGGTGAAAGAGTGAAGGAGCTGCGCTACCAGTATGTACAGGTAAAACATGTATGAGCATGCAGTAACTTTACCTCACAGTAAACAGCACAACATCGTATAGTGATATACAGTACTGTAAGTGTGACCTTTACACATTTGCTATGGCTGTAGAAAAGAAGATACAATATGTGTTGTACACATTTGATGTAACTGTATCTTGTCCAAAATGAAAATGCATGTAATTCATAAAACTAATTTTGTGTCTTCTGGATATAGCGTGCAATGGAACTGGAAGCAAGTGAACCAACGCACAACTTCATCTCCGTAGATGAGGCTGGATTCAACCTAACGAAACACAGTAGGCGTGGTCGAAATATCATCGGCTACAGAGCTACAGTTGATGTGCCAGGCCAACGGGTGGGAACATAACTATGGGTGCTGCTATCTCTGAGAATGGTGTGCCATCTCATATTCCCCTTATTGGGCCATACAATACAGAGCGTCTTGTCACCTTTTTAGACACTCTCTACAGGGATCTCATCCCTGAACCAGAGAGGGGTCCGATTGGAGATGACTTGCCAAAGTACGTGATAGTTTGGGACAATGTCAGTTTCCATCGCTCCAACATCATCAGGCAATGGTTTGCGACCCACAACAGGATGCTGAGTTCCTCGCACCCTGCTTCCTCGCAATCCCATTGAGGAATTTTTCTCAGCATGGAGATGGAAAGTTTATGATCACCAGCCACATGCACAGATGACCCTTCTGGCTGCCATGGGTGCAGCGTGTGATGACATCACAGCAGATGCCTGCAGAGGCTGGATAAGACACTCTAAAAGATTCTTTCCACGCTGCATCGCAAGAGAAGATATTCATTGTGATGTGGATGAGAATTTGTGGCCCAACAGACAGGAACGTCAGGAGCTGTAGGAAGACTGCACTCTAATTCCTACGGTACTGCATGTACAGTTTTCCTTAAGGAGATTATCCTATGTTCACATTTCTAATTTTGTTTCTTTTTGCTATGCAGTGTTGTCCTTTCCTTTCTGTATCACAATGACATGGTCTGTCAATAAATTACAGTAAAATATTAAATGTGAATCTTGTACAGTCTCTTGCAATAAATCTCCCACATACACTAAGGTGTAACTTACAATTTACAATAATTGTCTTCAAAACTTTAGCCATAGTATCAGAACAT
>NC_044050.1:29429860-29432360 GCF_902167405.1 Gadus morhua | reverse complement strand
AAGATAGCAGTAAGGTAAACACGAGAGTGTTTGCCGTATGAATAGTGATGTTAAACACGATGTGGCTCCAACACAAGGTCACACGCTAGGCTGGTATCGATGTCCTGATAACACGGGAGGATAATGATAATGTCTACCTTCTGAAGGGCCTTTTGGCTGCTGCCTGTCTGCCTGTCTGCCTGTCTGCCTGTCTGCCTGTCTGCCTGTCTGCCTGTCTGCCTGTCTGCCTGTCTGCCTGTCTGCCTGTCTGCCTGTCTGCCTGTCTTCCTGTCTGCCTGTCTGCCTGCCTCAGGTCGCGATGCGATGGGAGGGAGAACGCGCTCAGAATGTGCATCTTGAGGAACGTAAAACACAACAAATACGATGGAGACAACGGTGAGAACAGCGTAAGTATTCAGTCCGACGGCCGGCGTCTCTGTGGTAACGCGATGCCTTCCCAGCTCGCCTGTGGCTGCTGTTTGGCCGCTGACGGCCTCTGTCCGCGTATCAATCAATCGTCTCCTTCCAGGGGAGAAACACAATGTGAAGCAAAATAATAGAATTTCCAACGGTTTCCACTTTTGTTTAAGCAGGGCGCAACAGCATCGAGCTCTCACGTCAGACCACTGATGTATGCAAAGATGTCACTCATCCGAATTCACGCAGCAATCTCCTTGTTTTCCGAATCCAGAATTATCCATTTCTTCTGCTTTCATCCGGCGACGAACCAGCTATCAAATCTTCATCTGGGCGGCTGGAGCCCAGTTATGGTGTTTATACCCTCAGCAGTCAATGTTCTTACAGACAACACGGCCAATAGTGGAGCCATTAATGCCACTCAACACGCCTCTCAGTGTATATGCGGTGGATGTAACGTCTCTAGTTATTATTCCGTCTTAGTTTTATTTGAGAGAAATTTTCAGTTCGACTGAAGCTACTCTTTAACAGACATGTTGCCCCCCCCCCCCCAAAACATACACACACACACACACACACACACACACACACACACACACACACATACACACACACACACACACACACACACACACACACACACTAACACACACTGACATCTTTAACAGACATATTGGCCCGTGTCATTTCTACACCAATCAGTAAATAAGATGGTTGCGGGATGGTCGTTCCTATAATTAACCAATCAGCTCGATCTGACGCGAGTCGTTGTCTCTGTGCGGCTTCAGGTAATTAATAGTGATGATAATTTTGAGTAAAGGAAATCGTGACATTTAATGACGGAAACAATTGCTCCTGTGGTACAAATATTTTTTTATTAATCAAAATTTACAATAGTTTAATTAATGTCATGATTAATTATAAACGGCAAGATTGCAAATAGGCCTCCTCATTTAAAATATGCTATATTTCCTCCTTCCGTGAGTTGAAAGACCTTTGTCACAGTATTGTGTTATTTAGCACTTTTTTATGTAATAATAAGATGTAACCTGATCCACGGTATTAACAAAGTGTTGCATTGAGGATTGATCGATGAGTTATTGGCAGGATTGATCAATGAGTTATTGGCAGATGACGTTCTTAAGATATTCTACATCATCATCACATTGATAAAAATTGATAAAGATGCCTGCACAATTTGACTAGCATGTTAGCTTAGCGACGAGCTGCTCACTGCATAAACCACCACGAGACCAATAATCAATCAACTAATTGAAGTGATAACTAATTTATCAGCTTATTGATCAACTCCCAACCAGCGCGTGCTGTGAACTAGCTGCACTGTAGCGCGGGAAACGCGTGTCCATCCTCCTCCTCCATCGAGCTCCATCCCCCGGCTTCTCTCTCCTCATCTTCTTACATTTCCCGCCACACGGGGGCCCCACGGCTCTCCCCGCGTGACGCTCCTCCCCCTCCTCCTCGCTCCCTCCTCTCCCCCGCTGTGAGGCGGCGGAGCCGGCGCGCGAGCTTCACTCTGCTCCTGCAGCTCCAGCGCGAGGATGCTGCTCGGCGGCTCGTGCGCTCGCAGGTTGGCCCGCCGCTCGCGGTCCGCGCTGATCGCCGCCCTCACCGTGCTGCTCGTGCAGACGCTGATCGTTTGGAACTTCAGCAGCCTGGACTCCGGCGAGGAGCGTGAGACCACCGGAGGAGGGGGGTCCAGTCTGCGCGAGAGGAGAGACCGGAGCCTCGCGGGCGGAACCGGGAACGGGTTCTCTACACAGCAGGGGGTGGCGCGGCAGCAACGGCAGCATCACGCGCCCGGGAGAGGAGCGACCCGTCACATACAGCAGCCGGTAAGACACACGCACGAGCGGTCCGTCACATACAGCAGCCGGAATGAGACGCCGCGCACGAGCGACCATGTTGGCTCGGTGCTCCGCTTCTCGCTCGAGACGAGCCGCGGTGTGAGGGGCTCCCGGTCCGACCTCCCGTACATCCTGGGGAGATGCACGTCGAGATGCGCCCGACCGGGCCCCCGAATGAACGGATGGCTTGTGCGTAAATGTCAATTAATTAATTAATTAAACTGTGGCTGCGGCCGGGG
>NC_044050.1:29412360-29414860 GCF_902167405.1 Gadus morhua | reverse complement strand
CCTGAGCGAGACGCCTCACCCTGACTGCTCCTGACGTGCCCCCGGCCCCCCTGCCACCGCCGTCGGTGTGTGAGTGTGTGTGTGAATGTGAGGCAGTATTGTAAAGCGCTTTGAAGGGGTTAGAAAAGCGTGGCGTAAACGCATTCCGATTCGTTTACTACCGTTCACTACAGCCCGGGTCCAGGTCTGTTTCCCCGGCTGTGGGCGACGCGGGCAGGAGACGATGAACACGTCTGTTTCAAGCGGAGGTATCTCGTGTCACCGCTGCTCCCAGGGCGAGGCGGGCCTCTGAATCAGCCTCTAATCAGCCTCCACCCTGCGCCCAGTGGGGGGGGGGCGGAGGCCGGATCTGCAGTGTAATGGAGCCCCGTGATAATGATCACGTCTCACTCTGGATTTCCCGCACTGAGGTGAATAATTGAAGCCCTCATAATCACCAGCATCTCCCCGTCGCCATCGCCGGCCAGCGGGACGTGGTCGTGTGGCCGTTCCCTCGCCCCCATTATTCTTGTTTTTATTCCTCACACCCTCATGCCCTATTCTCCATACGTCTGTCTTTCTGTCTCCCTCTCATGCTCTCTGTCTCCATCTCTTTCTTTCTCTCTCTCTCTCTCTCTCTCTCTCTCTCTCTCACTCTCTCTCCCTCTCCCTCCCCCCCCCTCTCTCTCTCTCTCTCTCTCTCTCTCTCTCTCTCTCTCGCCCTCTCTCTCGTCTCCACTTGTTTCCTTGTCCTTTTCCTCCCTCCTCCTCCCTCCTCCTCCCTCCCTCCCTCCCTCCCGCCGTCCGGCCGCTCGGTTCCGTGTCGCCGGACAAGATGCCTCGGAGCGATCCGGAGAAGGCCGCGTGTGCAGACAGAAGAGACACAGCTCTGCGGATGGGGGGGGGGGAGCTAAAGCGAAAGATGCGGAGGAATGTGCGGTCATTAGGATGGGCGATTATGGGAGCACACTGTGTCAAACGCCTCCTCGCTATGTGCGGGGACGCACCGGGGTTTGGCGACGGGGAGACTGTTTGACTTGAGTTATCGTTACGCAACGCTGCTCACCGGATACAAGTTAACCACGGCGTGGCCGGGAGGATCTGGGATTTCAAACTCGAACACCCCCCTCCCTCCCCCTCCCTCCCCCCCTCTCCCCCTCTTATAAATGTGTACACACACTTCCTCATCCTTGAGCACCAGTGCACAACAATACCAAAGCACACACTGTTCATGGGACATGAGACTGCAGTGTTCAGACGTTTTGCTGATTGCTACTTTGCATGTGTGTGTGTGTATGTGTGTGCGTGTGTGTGTTTGTGTAGTTGGGTGTATGTTTGTGAACATGTGTGACTATGTGATTTGCTTGGATGTGTGTGTTTGTGTGTTTGGTGTGTGTGTGTGTGTGTGTGTGTGTTTGTGTGCGTGTGTTTATGTGCATGTGTGTGCGTGTGTGTGAATGTGTATTTGTGTTTGTGTGTGTACGTATGTGTTTTTGTGTGTGTGTGCTTATGTGTGTGTGTGCGTGTGTGTGTGTTTGTCTGCGTTGGGGTGGTGTTTGTTCCTGGGTAGGACTATGAGGGAGAGTTTATTGCTGCCTGTCAGTGCTTAAACCGTTCTCATGAGAACGGAGAACTGCTTTTCCACTGAGGAGATCCATTAGGAAAATCATTGCTTACTGGTTTCGGCCCCACTTAAAATGTGTGTGTGTGTGTGTGTGTGTGTGTGTGTGTGTGTGTGTGTGTGTGTGTGTGTGTGTGTGTGTGTGTGTGTGTGTGTGTGTGTGTGTGTGTGGTTCCGCACGTGTGTGTGTGTGCGTGCTTGCATGAGTGTGGTTGCGCGCATCTGTATGTGTACGGGTGTGTGTATGTGCCTGTGCATGTGTTAGTTTGTGCATGTGTGTGTGTGTGTGTGTGTGTGTGTGTGTGTGTGTGTGTGTGTGTGTGTGTGTGTGCGTGTGCGTGCGTGCGTGTGTGTGTGTGTGTGTGTGTGTGTGTGTGTGTGTGTGTGTGTGTGTGAGAGGGCTGAACAAAGAACAATACTGCTCTTTTTGTGCCCGTTCTCTGCTAATCGGCTCAGGGGGGGTAGAGTTAGTTGATTTCTCATTCTCAGCCTCCAGTCCCTCTGCCACTATTGAGTCCAAGTCCACACTGTTACCAAACCACTCAGGCCCTATATAGATATGTAAACCGTACTCTTTTATGTAACTCAATCAAGGGCATAGCTGGAGGAATGTCTTGATTCTCTTGACCGTCAAGGTTTTGCCAGTCTGTATTTGCATTAATACAAAATATTTAAACGCACACACACGCCCACACACCCTCACACACACTGACACAAACACACACACACATACAAACACATACAAACACACACATTTTAGTATGTGTTTTAATCAAAGCTGAAACAAATGCTATTTTTCTAACTCTGTATTTGTATTCAATCAAAAGGCTCAAACACACACAAACACACACACACGCACATGTATAAACATCCTTTGTTTCTTAACTATGCAACTGTGAC
>NC_044050.1:29402678-29406860 GCF_902167405.1 Gadus morhua | reverse complement strand
GGGTGGAGGGGGTGGTGGGGGTGGTGATTGTGGGGGTGGGGGTGGCGTGGGTGGGGAGGTTACGATGGATCTCCTAAATGTCATGAAGACTGATGGCGTGGCGCTCTAAAGTGTGGGTGACATTACCGGCTCTGCTCTCCTCTTCCTAATTCAGGCCTGTTTGCCTTTTCCACGCTGACATTTCACTGGTCTGTGTTTATACGGGACTCACCGGTCAAAATGTCACCCCGAGATTTATGGCCGTGAATACTGACTGGGTGAGCGGGGGAGAGAGAGGGAGAGAGAGAGAGAGGGAGAGAGAGAGGGAGAGAGAGGGAGAGAGAGAGCGAGAGAGGAGAGAGAGAGAGGGAGAGAGAGGGAGAGAGAGAGGGAGAGAGAGGAGAGAGGGAGAGAGGGAGAGAGGGAGAGAGGGAGAGAGGGAGAGAGAGAGAGAGGAGAGAGAGAGAGATGGAGAGAGAGAGAGGGAGAGAGAGGGAGAGAGAGAGGGAGAGAGAGGGAGAGAGAGCGAGAGAGAGAGAGGGAGTGAGAGAGAAAGAGAAAGAGACCCGTGAAAAGGACAGAAAAAGGAATTAATTAATAAATGTATTTTACCAGTTTACCAATGTCTCACAATCCTTTTTCGCTCCTGTCTGTATGTCCTTGATATCTGTCAACGCTGCCAAACTGTGAAATCCCTTCCTCTCCTCCTCTCCTCCATCTCTGATTGTCCTCTTGGGTGCTCCTCTCTCTCCTCCCTCTCCTCTCTCTCCTCCCTCTCCTCTCTCTCCTCCCCTCTCCTCTCTCTCCTCTCCATCTCTCACTTTCTTCCTCCTTTTCTCCTCATCTTCTCTCTTGTAATTCCATGCCCCGATCTTTTTTTGTTATTTAAAACGCAGTCTGATGTGAGCGATGTCTCGATCATCACACATCATTCACAACACGCACTTTGCATATGTGTGTTTCTGTACAGTGAGATACCTTCTCGGGAATGTCATCACACTAACCTCACCCGACAGATGTGCACACAAACCAGTCAACAAACACAAACACACACATAAATACACACACATACACACACATACACAGACACATATACTCCAATACTTCATGCTAAAGCAATCAAGGAATATGCCAGTTTAGCACAATTCACTTTGACATTACAGCTTTAATACGTGGAACGTAAATGATGAGTGCTAGAGAAACTGAACACAAACACGCACACACGTACACACACGCGCACACACACACACACACACACACACACACACACACACACACATAGACACATGCACACATACGCACACACACATGCACACGTACAAACTCACATGCACACATACGCACACACGAACACACACACATCAAACACACACACACACACACACCACACACACACACACACACACACACACACATACACATACGCACACACACACACCCACACAACTCCTGCACTTCTTCGTGCGTTTTTCCCAAAGTCACACCAGTGCGCCGTATAGGTGATTTCCTGTGAGACAGGAAGTGATGTCGGCAGGGATTTGGTTTTCTTTATGGGTGACATTACATCGTCCTTTACCTCCCTCCCCCTCCCCCCTGTTCCCAGTATGCTCTCCATATGACCCACATAAAGCATTAAGCATTCAAAAAGAACATCAGCCCCCCCCCAAACACACATCATGTGTCCTGAGCTGCAGGTGTCATCCCTCCAGGGCGGGGTCGCCCATGGGTACCTAACCCTCCACCTACACCACCTCTCCTCGACCTCCACCTCCCCAAGACCACAGCATCGCTCCCCGACCACCACACCAAGAAGAACGTTAATGAACCATTAAGCATTAATGTTACCAACCATTACGTTGCTAATTATTAACCATTAAGTAACATTAATGCAGTAATCAGCATTAAATAACAGGTGATTCACAGTGACTAGAAGGTCTAGTAATAATTTACTGATGTCCATGTTTGCTAAAGGTGCTCATGTTATCTAAGGTAATGGTGTTCATGTTAGGTAAAGTATAAGTTATTTAATACAGTAACCCTATACACTTACCCTAACCAAGACCCTGAACCCTATGCTAATGAAATAATAATTATTATATTATATAATATATATATTATATTAATATAATGTAATAACGCTGACTTGCAAAAAAATAATTGTAATTAACGGTTAATTAATGTACCCTTCTTGTAAAGTGTGTCACCATATATATGTTATGTTGTGACTGGGCAATATGTAAGGAATCTGTTTCATGACGCTCATATGAAGGGGTATTTGTCTTGTATTTTGACCTCAGCTCTGTCTAGTAATCTGCACTCAGAGTCCTCTTCATGTCGCATTGTATTGCAATATTCCCCCGGAAACCACCGCCGTAGATCTCTGAGCGTGACGGATGGGCGGACGGCTTCAGCCAGACACCAGCCGGCCTTTCTTCCTCACTCCGATGTTATGAAGGGTTCGCTCTTTTCATCTACTTTTTTTTTTTATTTGGTTTTGACTTTTTGTTTGACATTCCTGCGTTTTCTTAATTTGTATTTTAAAGTGGCTTTGCTATAAAACGATTTATTTCTATTTTTTGAAAGTGCTTTGTTTTAGACTGCTTTTTATTTGTTTCAGCTTTAGTCTTTTTCCAGTAGTATGGGATTTGTTAGGGGCGAGATTCAAAATGGTCCGAAAACGTTTTTGTAATAAAAAATTAAAACTGGCACAGCTACAAAATTGGAAGATGGATTTCCTATCCAGCCGAAATACTAGGCTAATTAAATAAATTGACAGAGACCAAAGCAAAATAAATGCTCTATATAATTTGGTTTAATTTAGTTTAACACAGAATGCAGTTTCAGTTAGTTTATTAAAACGTTTCTTACAAAGCCTTTACTTTTATTCTTATTTGAGTTAACCAAAAAGTTTGCATCATGAAGTTGTTTTTTGTTTACAATAAAAACCTTGGTGTACACAAAAACACACACACACACACACACACACACACAAACACACACTCTTTATTAATGATATGCCTCACTAACCTGCTGAAAAAAAATTTGTAAGCCTATCCACATTGAGTAATGGCCCCAGCTAATACCTCCAACGGTTAATACCTACCGCTACCCAGTTCACACATTAGCCAGTACCTTCAACAGTACATACCGTACCTACCACTAGCCAGTCCAACCATTAGCCAGTACCTACCACTAGCCAGTCCAGCCATTAGACAGTACCTTCAACAGTACCTACCACCACTAGCCAGTCCAGCCATTAGACAGTACCTTCAACAGTACAGACCGTACCAACCACTAGCTAGTCCAACCATTAGCCAGTACCTTCAACAGTACCTACCACTAGCCAGTCCAGCCATTAGCCAGTACCTTCAACAGTACATACCGTACCCACTAGCAAGTCCAGCCATTAGCCAGTACCTTCCCACCAGTATTAGCCGAGCTCGCTGCTGCCTCAGACCTGAAGCCTCTGCCTGCTCTCCATCCCAGCTGTGGTGATGAACGGCCCAGGACTGAGCACGGGCTCCTGCTATTACCCCCTGACAATTTATTACCCTTTATCTGTAGACACAATTAACCCGGGCCCAGGAAATAGGACTTATCAGCCCTTCATTACCAGGACCTGCCTATGTCCTCATCGCTCTTTGTCACCTGATACACACACACACACTCACACACACACACACACACACACACACACACACACACACACACACACACACACACACACACACACACACACACACACACACACACACACACACACACACACACACACACACACACACCCTCTCCACTTCTCCCTTCTGCTCTCATGAATGTACAACATGCATGGAAAAGATAGGGCCAACACACAGAAACATGCCCGTGTATGTACGCACACACGCACGCGGGCACGCAGACTGAATTTCTCTCTCCCTCTCATAAATGTACACACAGTTATCAGTGGAGAGATACCTGGCAGAACCAACACAGACGCATGCACGTGTAAACACACACACACACACACACACACACAATCTGTATTTATCTCTCTCTCTCATGGTATGCATGCAGGCCCGCACGCACGTGCATAATCTGACACACACCTGCGTCGGCACGCACACACCTGCAGACTCTCTGAGTTTCCAGGATTCCCCCTGGTGGCTCAGGAATCCACTCTCCCCTCGTTACAATCAGCACGTCCTCTCCGGGCCTACCGCCTCA
>NC_044050.1:29370178-29397678 GCF_902167405.1 Gadus morhua | reverse complement strand
GGAGAGAGAGGGAGAGAGAGAGAGACAGTAAGACAGGGAGAGCAAGAGAGAGAGCGAGAGAGAGAGCGAGACAGAGAGAGGCAGAGAGAGGCAGAGAGAGAGAGAGAGAGAGAGAGAGAGAGAGAGAGAGAGAGAGAGAGAGAGAGAGAGAGAGAGAGAGAGAGAGAGAGAGAGAGAGAGAGAGAGAGAGGCCCTTTTGCTTTAGTAGGCTGTCATTGACCCCCTTCCCTGGGGCCGCCCAGCTGGGTCTGTCGTCCGGACGCCTGGAGGCCTCAGACCTCCTCCAGCTGCTGCCTGGCCCACCACAGAAGAGGCAACATATTCAATATCATATTTAAATCGCTGCTTCGGGGGACGTTCAGTGACACAAAGCAAACAAGCATGCGTGCCTCGTGATGTCGTCGCTCGGGTCGATGGGGTCGGGTTCAAGACTCTGCACTGAACGGCTGCCTTGCACAAAGGCACAAAGGCACTCCAGTCCATGGGCCTCTGCCCGCGGCCCTAAACACCCCTAATGGACTGAGGTAGACCACTGGAGAGCTTCTTGGTTATATCATTAGTACTTTCAGTTTAAAGCAAAGCAACAGGTTAAGGGCGGCATGGGGCTCAGGAGGTAGAGCAGGTTGTCTGGTAACCGGTAGGTTGCTAGTTCGATCCCCGGCTCCTCCTGGCTGAGTGTGGAGGTGTCCCTGAGCGAGACGCCTCACCCTGACTGCTGCTGACCCGCTGGCTGTCGCCCTGCGGGGTCGACACCGCCGTCGGTGTGTGAATGTTAGGGTATATTATAAAGCCCTTTGAGCGGCCACTGGACGGAGAGCGTGCTATATCCGCACTCAGGTTACCGTTGAGTTCCACCAAGGACTGCCTCCTCTCACGCGCTCTCTGCTGCCTTTGTGTTTACTCCTCGGCGAGGACCTGTGAGCACCTCTCCCCTCGTCCTCTGGCAGAGGGCGAGCTTCATCCACATCTGAAGGCCAGGGCGTTCTGCACCCCCCCCCCCCAAGGTGGAGAACTCTCCGGAGCTTTAGTCCACGGGGGCAGCCTCCCGCTGGCCCCGTGCCCCCGCCACGTTAAATGTGCAGGAGCAGCTTTTGTTAGCTTCATGTTAATTAATTATTGTTTAAACTGTGGAGGAGGGAGGTGGGGTGACCCCAGGTAGCGTCTACTCTGCAAACAAGGTGGTCTCTGCGTGGACCTGGGGGGGGGGGGGGGGGGGGGGGGGGTGCCCTTGAGGGGCGCCCAGGATGGATGGCCGCCATCACAGCCATAAATTCACTGCTTTCTAACTATCTCGTTCATCATACGCACACCGCACTGTTTTTGTATTGGGAATACCCCCCCCCCCCCCCCCCCCCAAGGCCCCCCTCCGTCCAACACAACCTCCCGTACACACACCGACAATCTCCACCTCCATCTCCCCCTCTGATCTCTCCCCCTCCTCTCTCTCCCCCTCCTCTCTCTCCATCTCCTCTCTCTCTCCACATCCCTCTCTCTCCACCTCCATCTCCTCTCTCCCCCCTCTCTCTCCACCTCCCTCTCTCTCCACCTCCATCTCCTCTCTCCCCCCTCTCTCTCCACCTCCCTCTCTCTCCACCTCCTCTCTCCCTCCCCCCTCTCTCTCCACCTCCATCCCCTCTCTCCCCCCTCCCTCCCTTCACCTCCCTACCTCCCTCCCTCCTCCACCTACTTCTCTCCTCCTCCTCCCATCTCTGCCCCAGTAATGCTGTACTCAGAGATAGAGGAGTATGTGCTTTGTGGAGAGCCCTCTGCCTCTCCTTGAACGTACACAACTTATACATTATACACAGCGATGATTAGATGCAGTCTTGACAAATGTGTTGCTCCATTCCCCTCCCTCCCAGAGATACGTCTTCCTATCGCTTCGACCCTCGCTGGGCGGTTCTTCGCTGGTCAACATTGGGGTTTATTTTGTTGTTGTCTTGGAGATAATGATGTGGACTATCGGGGGTTCATTGTCTGGTGAATAATTCAGATGTGGATCCACAGGAAAGTAAGGTTGCACAAAACAATCTGTTTTCTATCTTTTATCGGTTTTAAATCAATGTTTGTTTTAACAATGGTTTCATTGAACATGAAGACACACAATATTTAAGGGATTTATTTATTGGGATACCTCTAATTGACACTTCCATCTGAATTTGTTAATTTTTCAAAATAAGACAATTATTTAATTATTTTAATTATTTACTTATGCAACAGGTGTATCTAAGGAATCAGCCAACGGGTTTGGATCCTAATTATAAAAATAAAAAGAACAAACGCATTCAAGCCCAAACAAAAGGACCTATTATCACATTTGCGCTAATGCTCCTCAAGTGTTTACCTTTCACTCCCTCTTTACAGTGTAACTTTATAATTGATAGTGACTGAGAGGATGAAGAGCTGAGCAAAATCAAACGTCCCCTTTTGACTGAATTCTTACGTAATGCATTTGCTGCTATTGCGATATTAATGTTATCTATAAATCAATCATAATTAGTTTCTCTAGTATGCATATGGTATGAGGACGAATTTTGCAGATAAATATGATTGAATATGATTGAAAAACAAGCAGACGAATCACTACTGCCACCATGTGGTCACTGACAGAACTAAAGATATTAAAAACCGAGTCAATCATTTCAGCTGTATGATTGACTATAAATAAGCTGAATCAAATGTAGTCAAGCACCGTTGCAATCAGATTGAGATAAACGAGCAGGGCCGTCGCAGTCGATGTTGATTGTACTCGAGTGATTGAGTCGTAGTATTACAGCTCATTCTCTCCCCCCCCCCCCCCCCCCTCAAAGGGCTCTTAACCACTACGGGATGCAGGGAAGGGAATCCGTGCAGGACTGGCGGTAGGCAACGATAGGATAGTGTAATAGAAGTATGGAAATTCCTGGCATAATTACTATTCATGGTCCTTAAATGATCCATTATCAACCGAAATGGACCTAATTGACACTTAATGGCATGGCTATACTAAAAGGTTTGACTTTATTCTTGCAATTACACTAATCTACTCCACGATAGGCAACGGGCTCGGCAGGAAAAGAGAATCTGAAGAGAATACTGAGCAATGACGAGGCTTTCCAGGGCCAGTTTTCCCCTCCCCACACTAAACAGGATATTGAGGTTATCCGAAATAATTCCTGGATTGATTAATTACAACCAATGATATACAATACCCGGAATATGACGGAGTATTTTATTGACGTATGGTTAAGTTATATATATAAAACATTTAACCATAAGTCAAAATATATATATACACGATATTCTAACCCTATACAGATACAATTTATATATAATTTATATTATAGATCCCAAATGCCCAGCAGCAGTTGGCAACTTCCAGCTTGCGTAGGAAGACGCCAAATTCCATTACCTTGCGAATATTGACTCTGGTATCTAACGTGTATCAAAGTATTTACAAGTGTTCGTTTGTAGAGAACACCAATTATTTTATCAGATTTGATATAAAATCTCAAGTAGAGCAACCAGATGGTGGCATTGTATTGAACTGAAAAAGGCACACTGCCTTAATTAGCAAGATTCCATTTAATCCCAATAGGTTGTTTTTAAGTAGGTTTTGTACAATTGTGATTCAATAAGCGGACGGTCCAAAATAAAAGCTCTTCCCAGCCATCTCCATAATCACAGAAGATGGCATTGATTCAGTTAATTAGACTTGATACACATCAACCAGCATAATTTATGACCTATGCCATCAGTATTCCAGATATTTTTCAGCGCACCATGAACCGAGACCGACAGCTTTGAGGGCCTTGTGTAAATGTACATGCATGGATAATCTAAAAATAAATATAAGTCGAAGAGCATAGTCAACGTTTTCCATTTTATTAGCACAGTTCTTTACATTTAGAAAAAGAATCCAAGGATTTTTCCTCCTGTGTGTTTCCGTCTGGCCTCTTCGTGGTCCATGATGCCAGCTGAGGTGGTCAGCACGATGTATCTACAGAAACACAACGTAAAGGGTGGTCAGCACGATGCATCTACAGAACACAACGTAAAGGGTGGTCAGCACGATGCATCTACAGAAACACAACGTAAAGGGTGGTCAGCACGATGTATCTACAGAAACACAACGTAAAGGGTGGTCAGCACGATGTATCTACAGAAACACAACGTAAAGGGTGGTCAGCACGATGCATCTACAGAAACACAACGTAAAGGGTGGTCAGCACGATGTATCTACAGACAAAACCATTACAACGGTTAATCAGCACGATTTTTTTCTACAGACAAACGCATTCAAAGGCTGAAAAGGTTTAGCAACAACGCCAAATCCTCCAATAAACCCAGACTTGATCAACTAGGCAACAAATATCTTTAACCGCCATCTTAACTGCAGACAAGATAATTAAGAGCAATAATAACAGAAACTGTCCAACATGGCTTTGAGTCCTACATCCAGACATGGCAGTTCAGCCCATCAGCGGCTGATCCGTGTTCCACATTTTGCCCGGTGCCTGTGGGCTCTGTAGGCAGTAGGCCTGCTGAAAGGCCCATGCCATCTCTCCACTACAGTATTTGGACACGAGCTGGTGCAAATACATCAGATACCCCACTGGATAGAGCCAGGTCTAGG
This sequence comes from Gadus morhua, assembly GCF_902167405.1. Taxonomy (NCBI): domain Eukaryota; kingdom Metazoa; phylum Chordata; class Actinopteri; order Gadiformes; family Gadidae; genus Gadus; species Gadus morhua. Next base: position 29,393,063 of record NC_044050.1, on the reverse strand, counting down.
ACCGATCTAGACTAGGACTAGACAAGGATCAGTACCAGGTCTAGGGGCGTTCCAGACCCAAGACTAAGACCGGGTGATGAAGCGGCAGCCTGTTATACAACACTAGATCACTGGTTCAGCGACTCATTTGTCACGCCCACAGAAGCCTTAGCAAAGCGATTAGTCTACCGGAAGAGTAGCTGACTATAAAGCCCCTCATCCTGTTCATAGAATCCATTAGGGCTAGGAAAAATATCCATTCATCAATGCACTGCAATTTATTTGTTCTCGATTCAATTTCAATTCAGAACATTTTTGAAATAGATTATTTCCATTCAAAAAAATAAAACATAAAAAAAGAAGCATACTTGTAAACTAGAAGTGAGTCTGCCTAAATGTACATGCCCTTTTACAATTATCCATGTTATGATTATTACTTATATGATCAGGAACAATACTATACAATGTGTATTCCCTTTTTGCTAGTTAAGACAATTAAATGGTCAATTCATTTTGAAATGGTTAATTCTAAATAATATTCAGGTATTTTTGTCAGTATTATTGAATTGATATCGAAGCAATTGGATCAATATCAAATCTAAATCGAATGAAGACCTAAAGAATTTGATTTAATTGTGAGGTACCTGGCAATACCCAGCCCTAGAATCCATACAGAAACACTAAATGGTAAGATGGAAACTTTAGCTTACAGCTTTGAGTGAAGTTTAAACGATTTCCATGGCAAAGTGCACAGAGGTTTTTAGCTTTACATTCACGTCGCTTAACTGCACAGAATGTTCTGATGAACCGGTCGTTCATCATACCTCGAAAACTACTTGAATCATAACCCCAAGGGCTTCACCTCAAACCCGCTCAAGGTGAAGGAAGAACCACAAAACTCAGGGGAAACGTAGAGCAGTGCAATAAGCAGACATAATAAAAATATTACGCCATGAGCCATTATTTTATGAGGGTTAATCCTTAACTTGGTCCCCCTCACATCGCTGAGGTAATGGAACCGAAATGCCCCACTGCCACAACAGAATGATGGCTGTGGTGAACTTGTGGGTGAATGAGCCTATAGGGAGAGCTAACAATCCCCAGATGCTGGCACTGTAAAAATACTATGGAAAATTTGCCAGCAACTGATTATTCTTTTAAATGACGGGCATTTCTGGTCAAGCCCAGAACAAGGCTGTTTTAACATCCTGCCATAACACCAATCATTCTGGAGTAATAAATTAAATACCCTGATTATGTGTACAGTGCCTGCTTTAACTACGGATTAGATGAACCGGAAACAAGACTATTACACCAGGGAAAAACATCTACCAAACTATTTACATACAGTAAACTAACGTATTAACCATAATTAAAACATAACATTTTATCTCTTTAACCGGTTCATTACTAGGAATGAGTTACAAACCGAACACTCAATGCACTGATTAGATCCCTTTATACAATTAACACTAAACAGAATAGTCTTTATTCTGTACACCCAGAGCAGTTCATCCTGCCCTCAGTAACCGTTTATCCCCACAGCCCCCCCATTTCCCCTGCTCTAACCCAGCCTACGTTGTGTCTGCTCTGTGATTGGTCATTTTACTGAACAGAGCCGTCATTCAGTTCCCCTGCATGGTGACGTTTGGCCCAGTGGTCAATCATTTAAAGTATACTAAGAAATATTATCAACCGTTTATTTAGAGAAAATTGACAAATTTCTCCAAAATAAAATGATGAAGTACAGGAAAGCATTGTTGGTTTTAGGGTGTCACAGCTAAAACATCGCCCTGTCAATTTAATTGTTGGCTTCGGCCCAGAATGTGCTGAAAGTAGGCGTGAATGGGACGCCAAACTCTCAGGTAGAAATCAGTAAGCATATAGCTGTGTGAAACCAGGCGTATACAGGATAACCCTTGAGGCCACATGCATCAAGGTGATGTGTAGGCCAACCAAATGACAAATGACCAGAAACACCTGAAACCAGTCGGTGTAATTAACGAGATCAGAATAAGCCATGGGCAGTAGCAATATTGTTGACTAATCCAAGAAAACATTCTGGATGTTAGTCCTGATCATGAGAAGGCTTTGTTTCAGAGATGTGTGCTATAGTGATGATGAAGACCCTGGCTTTGTTTCAGAGATGTGTGCTATAGTGATGATGAAGACCCTGGCTTTGTTTCAGAGATGTGTGCTATAGTGATGATGAAGACCCTGGCTTTGTTTCAGAGATGTGTGCTATAGCGATGATGAAGACCCTGCCTTTGTTTCAGAGATGTATGCTATAGCGATGATGAAGACCCTGGCTTTGTTTCAGAGATGTATGCTATAGTGATGATGAAGACCCTGGCATTGCTTCAGAGCTGTACGTTAGTGATTGACGGAGATCATGACATCCTTACCCAAACTGCCTGGAGGGGAGAAGGTTGTTCTGCCACTTCTCCAAGTCCTTCAGCTGGAGGTCGAATCTGGGGCTGATCACACCACACTGAGACAAACAAACAAAGGATTTGATGAAACAGTGAACACATTCAGGAGCCTTTACACAAGCGCATCAATCCACTCAATAGAGGCGGCAATCAACGTCCATCTCAACCCAGCGCTCAGCTTATGAAAACAAAACACAGCTTTACAGTCCTGAGTCCAGGCTTACAGCTCATATAGCATGGAGTGCAGGGGGGGCATTTGAACACTCAACCAATGTCTGGCTGGTTATTCAGGGAGGCAAACTGGTGTCCACCCAAAAAGATGACTTTTATTTACCCCAAAAGTAAGAAAACATGCCCGTCACCGACCCCTTCCTCGGATTCATGCTACATTTTTCTAAACAAACTGTTCAAGTGACTACTAAAAGCATGCCGGTGATGTTCAGACCTAGTATATAAAGTAGTGCCAACAATAAGAAACTACACCGTATCCGTTATAATATCTGCACCCCCAAAAAACAGTCTTCCACATCCTGTCAGCTCACCTTATTCAGACGTCCAGTGAGATTGACGACGATTTTCCCGGCTCTGTGATCATCGATGATCTCAAACTCACCAATGTAACCTGCAGCAGGGAGGACAGTTGGTGTGAACGGCATGCATTCATGAAAGAGGGTGTACAATACATTCAGGCCATTTAGCAGACGCTTCTATCCAAAACGACTTACATTAAGTATATTTGTCAGAAGAAACAATATGGCGCTGTCTGTACAGTAAGGATGTTCATAGAATCAAGTCCCAAGCATTAACAATCACTAGGTTAACCCATACAACAAAGATAGCTAGGGTAAGACATGCATTGAATAAGACATAACGACATGCATACATGGACATGGATGTACAAGACGTTTGATACCAGGACTATGAGGTCTTATGGTGCATGTGTGGTGGATTCTTACCGTGCTTCATCATGACTGTCAAGAAACGCACAATGACCTTCGAGCACGGCCTGATGAGGACCTGGCGTTTCCCACGCTTCTCGGCATTGTTGATGCTTTTGAGCGCATCCGCGAGAACGTTCATGCGCACCATGATGCCTGTTGAAGGAGAGGGGAAGCTCGTTAGAGGGTCGGACAGTAGGTTCTGCTAAACCAGTGGGTTCTCCTGAACTAGTGTCATCTCCTAAAACAATGGGTTGTGCAACAGAGACCATCACTTGGATAGTCGCAGTGTGTTCCCCTCGAACCCAAGCGGGTTTTACAACGAAGATCGCTTAGATGGTCGCCCAGTGAGTTCTCCCACACCTGGACCTCCACTGGCTAGCCTACTGTCACCATCACAGGTTGGGGAGCTAACGAGATACGCACTGCCCAGCATGAAAAATGATATAAAACATGGAGGTCTTAGCCTAGAACAGAAGCACTAGGACGACAACCAGGAGGTGCTTGTTGAAGTCTGCCCTCAGCCTAGGAGCGATGCTCTGCTAGCCTGTTAGCTCCCTGGTTCCCTCACTAGCTACAATATACACTATAGACATGTCGCTCAACTTGAGGATTGAAGTGCAGACGAAAGCCAAAGCAACGGGGGAAATTTAAATTTTTATGCTGAATGCATCGTTGGTCCTGCCGCCTTTATTTTATGAACAGTTTCATGATTAAAAACGGACCACACTTTAGAAGATGGCAGGGGGAAGGGACTCGGGCGAGTGGACACCAAATACCGTCAACATGTATTTTTTCCCCCACGATAATCATCGAAATTCATCCCAAAACAGTTATACGACATGATGTGCGAAAAAAATACTTAGTTTGTGCTCCGATGCTTTAGATATTGGATAGATTGTAGAAGACAAACGTTACGGAGGACTTACCGGTTCTGCAATATGGCGGAAAGAGGAAGTAGAAAAAACTCCCGCAATGACTTATGGGTAAAATCCTGCGTCCATAATACAATACAATACAATACAAACCGTTTTATACGGTTTCGCAAGCATCGCAAGAATCATACGCTAGAATCATACGCTTTTAACTAAAATATATTTGATCGTTACAACAATTTTTTTTTTAATATATATACTTTTCTTTTTTTACGTACAAAAATGGTTTGCACGGAGCACAGCATCGGTTTTGTGATAGCGATACTTAAAATATATAACACCATTATTATTTATTATTTATTTACACTATAAGACAGTGGAGATCAATCATAAACATGTTTTTGATTGCAAATGTACGTTTGTTCTCCCATAGGCAAAAATGTAACGTCACACAGGGTCAGAAGGACACGTGACTTCACACATAGTGGGAAGGTCACGTGACTTCACATATAGTGGGAAGGTCACGTGACTTCTTGCATAATTGTTACAGCCTCCCAAACCAAAACAAGAAACTAAAAAGTTAAGGGAGGATAGAGAGGTCTGAGGAGTCACCAATGGATGGAGAAGGTCTCATCAGTCAGCCAGCTAAACATGATAGACAGTCACCCTTCTCAGAATGAGAAGATATATTTGTGTTAGGCTCAATTTAAAAAAAGGATTTAAAAAAAGAATTGCATTCGTGAATGATTACTTTATTACTAGGTTTACTGAATAGCTTACATTAATTAATTTAAATACACATTGTACATTAAAAAGATAAATGTTTTCCAACATTTTATAAAACAGGATTGTTTGGTGTAAATCGAGGTCCTGTAATAGATTATATCACAAAATTGTGAATCTTTGCTGTCTATACTCTGTGTGTCGGCCTATATGTGTTCTATGTTGATAGCCTTATGATTCTTATGAGCCTTATATGTGTGTACTTATGAAAAAAAAGAAACGTATGTTTGAGTGTTAATAAATATAATAAAGTACATTTTAGTTCAGCATGCATTTCTTAGTTTTTCTGTTTTCTTGAAAACATTTAAATGAAACAGGCTATGTTAAACTGTATCTTGGTTAAAGATAAGGCTAAGGCTGATGATCACAAAATCAACTTGGTCATCCACAAAGTATCTTTATAATTTTTTTATTAGACATCAGTTTGGCTTGCAATGCGCTTTTTGCAATATAAGTCAAATAAGACTATTTAAGCCAAGCCTATAGATTTCACAATGTGAGGATGATTGAAAAAATATACATTTCCCGTTTCAACTTTTTAAACTATTACAATTTGGTAGATGTTTGAATTGAAATCCTAACTTCAAAATCTAAATTCTACAAAAGAAACAAAGATGGCTGAACACTCTCAAAAACTTCACAGCATTAACTTGGTTAAAATAAAGAATTCACTATCATAGATGTTCAATGTCTACCTCATTAGGCTATAAATGATTGCTTATAGATCCATTACTTCAAAGCAAATATAAACACTGCTAAGCACGAATAACTAACTATTTAACCCCAGCCCAGTGGGCACACCGAAACCGAATACTGAGGTGCATAATGGTCAAATCTGACCATCTGCACAAACCTTTCTGTAGGCGATAGTAGCAATGGCAATTACAATTTCAGACATATTCATCCATGTGAAATGAAATTACATATTACTTTGAGACATGTCTAAGTGTGCATTCTTTTAAATCAGGGGATAGTTCGTTTTGTGTTTTAAGTTGATCAATTGATTCCACACTTATGTTCTTTGTCATGACAACAGTTTTTTTTCAGGACAACTAAGTCGTTTTCATGGTGTTTTACTAAACTAGCTACGGTCGAAAGACTCGATCAGGCTGCGGTCGTGCTTCAAAGCTAAACCTGCGTGAACTCTATTCCAGCGAGGAACAGGCGAGACTGCCCCTCTGCCTTTAGAACCAAAGCAATGTCCTGCCGAGCCAGTAGAGGTCATCGGTCACCAAATCGGTCAGACCTTTTACCAAACCCACCATCAGTCACGATGTCGGTAACACAGAGGGGAGAGCACAACAAATAGAACTGGGATCCCGTATTATCACTATGGTTACGATATAATTCCCACTAACGCCTCCGTCCAGCCGTATGTGCCTGGGATAATCTCTGCAGCTTTCGTTCCCCCTCCTGTAGCCCTAACTGTTAGCTTTAGCCACCGCTGGCGCTGGCGCTGGCGCTGGCGCCGGCCGGAGAGGCGGCCTGGTCCCGGCGCGGCTCGAAGCCCAGCCTCTGGATGTCCAGGCCCATGGCGACCAGCATCTGCACCAGAGTCATCTCCTGCTGGGTGGCCCGGTGCACCAGGGCGGGGCAGGTGGGGTTGCACTGCGGCCGCTGGCAGGTGTCCACCAGGTGGAAGGGGCAGCCCCTGGGGGGGGGGGTGCGGTTGCGGTTGGCGTCCTGGAAGCTCCGGTCCCAGCACTGCAGCGCGCGGGGAAGAGACGTGCCTTTCACCTGGAAGTTAATCCAGTTACTGGAACGGAGGTGTGACGGGAGAACACAACACCGGAACGTTAGGTGGAGTCTGCTCGGCGGTCGTTGAAAACATCCCCTGATTGCAAATCAACCTAACATTGAATACACTTATACTACTAATAGTAACGAGACTTACAAAAATAGCACTTATTGTAGGTCGCTTTGGATAAAAGCGTCTGCTAAATGTAAAATGTCAATGTGAATGAATTAACCCCCTCAATATCCTTACAAGGTCTGCAGTTTGCCCTGGTAGCTCATCACAAAACTGTATTTTTGTGAGCAACAACCAATTGCACACTTTGAGCACGATCGTTCAAAGGCCTCCACACCTCACGGCTGTTATGCATATCGTTATAATGTTGGTTTGATTTATTATTATTTATACATTTTAGATTTAGTGTATGTGGTCCCCTGACGTTGAGAGGGAGTAGTGAAAATAATTCTGGGTAATGTAGGAAAAAAAACACTGGAGCAGATCTTGAAGCCAGACACAACAGCCAGTGAACAATTACAATAATGGTAGCACAATATTACTGATATTGGAAAAACAAACCCTGGAACGAATAGTAAGTCGATGTCAAAGTGTCAACGAATTTGAGCCTTTGTTATTTTTTTAATTTCATATGTCAGTGTGTCAGCTGTTACTATCTAATTACGTCAGCAGTGCTGCACACAGGTTTCTTGAATTAGTGCTCCATTAACCCTGTTGTTCTCCCCTGGAATGGTACAACCACTTCAGAATGAAACGTTTTAGAATTTAAACAACGAAATGTTTAGGGGGCAGTTTGAACACCAACCGGGTCGTCTCCATCCCCTGCTCAGTGGGTCTCGATCCTCTGACATCCCCTGGAGCGGTGACCCGACTCAGCTCAGATTAGAAAACTGGGGACGGTCCAGGGAGGCCTTTCCCCCCAACATGAGGGGTGCATCATCTCCCATAAACGCAAAACTTAACCTTTCCATTTAATTATAAATGGACTCCACCCCTTGACCCATCATTGACCCATTAGGTTTGTGACCAGTGTGTGTGTGTGTGTGTGTGTGTGTGTGTGTGTGTGTGTAAGGGAGAGTAGGAGCAGAGAGAGCAATAGAGAGAGAGAAAGAGATAGAGGGAGAAAGGTGGGGGCGAGAGTTACTTAGGGAGATACCGAAAGTGTGAAGTGGCGTTGGGTTGCACGCATGGTGTGTCATGATGAATGATGGGAGTGAAGAACAGCATGAGCTCAGCCCACTGTGAGGTTGAGGGGGGGGGGGGGGGGACTGGGAGGGGGCGCTTTGGGGGTCAAATACCAACGTGTCTTACCTTTTGGTGATCAAAGTGTGGGAGAGGCAGGAGGGAGCGAACACAGCCCTGGAGAGAGAGAGAGTGGAGAAGAACACTCATCATCTATGGAGAAGGATGGACTTATTTGATGACATGTGGTTCAGGAGGTAGACCGGGTCTGCTGGTAAACGGAAGGGTTGCTAGTTCGATCCCTTTGTCGAGGCTTCCCTGAGCAAGGCGCCTCACCCTGACTGCTCCTGACCAGCTGGCTGTCGCTTTGCATTGTTGACTCCTCTGTCGGTGTGTGAATGTGTGCGTGAATGGGTGAATGTGAGGCAGTATTGTAAAGCGCTTTGCGTGGCTACTTGTTAGAAAAGTGCTGCATAAATGCAGTGCATTCACCATGGAGGGACTAGTCTCCTCGCTTGTTATCACTGAACCACAACATGTCACTTTACATCACTGCGGATCAAAGGACTGTTCCGAGCAGGGTCGCCAGGAGAACGTACGTGACGTCCCTCAGGGAGTTCTTCAGCTCTCGCCCGAGGTTCTGCAGGTAGGTCCACTGGACCTCTGAGAGGCTGCCCCCCAGGACGATGTTCTCCACCCTGAGCTGCTCCTCGTCAAACAGCCACTGCACCACGAACAGGGGGGCTGCAGGGGAGCACAGGGGGTCAGGGGCCTCAGGGGGTCTCCAACACATGAATACCACCGTGTGTTTGTGTGTCGCCCCGTGACGACTTTCCACAAAAGGCGGACATGGTTGTTGTTCTCTGAGGTCAGAGGTGTTGGTATGGTTCGACCAGAGAGGATCGGGCCCAGTGAGAGACCCTCATTTATATTTAGGGCATTAAGCAGATGGTTTTGTCCCAAGCGACTTACAATAAGTCCATTTGTCAGAAGAAAGAGAAACAACAATATATCTCTGTCGGTACAGTAAGGATATGCCAAGCACTAACTATCACTAGGTTAACCCATTCACTGTGTACAACAATGTACTATTTTTAAGTGCAAGGAGGTACAACATACAATAAGTGTGTAAGAGGGGTGGGAGGGGGTACGGGGGGGGGGGGGGTTAGCTATGCAGAGTGTAGGTGAACTCTGAACTCACAGGTCAAGGTGGCGTACAGCTTGTGGCCGAAGAAGCACTGCCACTCCTCCCCTCTCTTGTAGGACTGCCGGCAGCGATCAGGCACCACTCCGTTCCACATCCTGGGAAAACGGCCAAACAGATTATCTAAGAGCTCACCGAACACGCATCAGAGGGGGGGGAGTAAGGAGCCGGTTGTAGAAACGCTGATTCTTTCATGGAACAATGTCAACACGTCACATTTAAAACTTTGTGGAAGGAGGACCTCACCTGAGCCCCTTCTTGATGGCGTCTTCAGGCGAGCAGGAGATAGTCTCGGGGCAGGGCTGGGCCAGCTGCTGTTGGCTCTCCAGGAACCAGCCGGAGTCGACCAGGCCCCTCACGTGGGCCTCGGCCCCCATCGCCTCCAGCTGACCGGCCACCCGGTCGATGTTCAGCAGGACGCCGGTCCCTCCAGCGCTGTGGAGGAGCAGAGGAACTCACTGAGCGGTTGATGCCACCACGGCGTCACACCCGACTGATCAGCAAACGGCTAGGCTAGTCTATGGAGTAGCGGCAGTAGATCTTTTTAGGGCAACCTGAGGCCGTCCCATTTCTTTATGCGCATCTCGTCAGACACGTCGTTTATGAAACACAAGTGGCTGACCTGGTGCCGGCCAGCATGATGACCTTGCCCTGTTTGATGCCCTTGGGGATCAGGTCTTTGATGACCTCACGGATGATCAGGGAGCCCATGAAGGTGTATTCAGCTGTCGAGACAACACAAAAAGACGAGGACTTAAACAACAGGAGTCGACGTTCTATACTTCTATTATGATTGTGTCCTAACTATCGGAATACAACTAAAGGTGTTTCAGACTTGTGTTCCTCTCCTTCTCCCGCTCTCGTCCGTGGCGCGCCCGGGGTGTGGTCGGGATGGGTCCGATACCGCTCCACACATCGCTGGAGCAGTAAGGGATGAACCTGCACAGAGCCAGGCATCGACATGGACAAAGAACGGTTCAATGAGATCAATCGAGTCAATCTTAACCTCATGCTTTGGACGCCACAATGACAGCGAATGACATTACTCACACAATATTGGCGTTGTACCAGTGGGGGTTTTCCTCAGCTCTGGTGGACAAGATACCGCTTCCTGTAAACAAAGACAGAGTCCACACGACGTAAACCCTTTTGGGAGAATGACGCCATGATATGACCGGAACGTGAACGAGGAGATGCATTCTGAAACGTGACCGAGTGACCTACCTCTCCTGCTCTGGGGCCAGGCCGATGAGCTCATGAGACGCGGGATATTCTGGTAGCGGGAATCACAGGTCTCTTTGTTATAGCAGCACCAACCGCCTAAAAATAAGACCCTAAGATTAGCCATCGCTTCCCACACAGAGAGAGGGGATGGATTCACCCCTGGTGGGCTTATTGTTAAGGCCAGTGAAGAACGCGTGTGCGTGTGCGTGTGTGTGTGTGTGTGTGTGTGTGTGTGTGTGTGTGTGTGTGTGTGTGTGTGTGTGTGTGTGTGTGTGTATCTCTTCATACACACCTTCCAGAAATAGCAGCCATTTACGGCTCCCTCGGAATTCCTTCAAGTAAAAGCTGAAGGGAATCAAGAACAATAAAGTGCAGTTAATAAGTCGAGCGATGGAGAAGTACACTGTGCTTATCGATCTAGAATGTATTCCATTCTGAAAAACAATTGCCAACACAAATAACTTGTTTTCACAAGCTGTTGTCTTTATATTAAATACAAAAGTGTGTTTGTGCCCAACACTGTTGTGGAGCACAGAAGTCCCCCGGATGTGACATGGATGTGATATGGATGTGATATGGATGTGCGGTCCAGAGCAGCGTACCCGGCGGCGCTGCCGTCGTTGCACGTGACCTGGGGGTTCCTGAGGTACTGCAGCCTCATAGCCTCAGCCTGCTGCCCCACCACAGGACCTCCCGGCTGGGCCTCGGTGGCTGCCTCCACTGGCCCCTCGGCCCCTCCTCCTCCAGGCGCTGCGGGGGAGTCCTCCTCAGCCGGGGGGGCCCGGGGGACGCTGGCTCCCTGGGCCCCGGTCTTCTTGGCCGGCTTGCCCCCGGGTCTGGTCGGCCGGTTGCTCTGACAGCAGGAGACCTCCAGCAGGAGGACCACAGCCAGCAGTCCCAGAAGCCTCATGTCCAGACCTGTCAGGGTGGGCAGAAGTCTGTGACGCTGGAGAATAACCTCAAGCATCACAGTCCCCCCCCCCCCAGAAGAACCAGCCTCTGATGGTACAACACGGCCTGAGACCTCTATGAATGCTCAAATCCCATACCAAGCGTAGATCGTACCTCTTTGAGATGCGTGGAGCTCTTTGCTGGTGAACCTCTGGTGAAGCGGAGACCGGAGACCACTGAGGAGAAGACGAGATGATGACGATGATGAGGATCAGAGCACAATGACCGGGCAGGGGGAGGAAGAAGAAGATGTTGGTGCTGATGAAAGGTCGAGGCGGCTTTTGATGCATCCTGCGAATCCCCAGTGAGCTTTATAGTGTCCCCACATGGAGCCCATCCCGCTGGTATCTCTCTGAGCTGCTGCCAGCGCTCTCTCCCCGCACCGTGGTCCATGACGCCCCCAGGTGGGGGGGGGGGGGGGGGGGCTGGGTGGGGGGGCGGTGCCCTCCGGCCCGCAGCGAGGAGAAAGGGAAACACACGCTTCACCTCGACATATTTCAAGTCCTCACAAAGAAAACAAACACCCTGTGCCAGGCTATCATCATCATCATCATCATCATCATCATCATCATCATCCCTCGTCTGACCATGACCTCACCCCCCCCCCCCCCACCCTCTCTGTTATGCTCGCTCCAAACCCCCCCCCCCCCTCCCCACCCCGGCTCTCCTCCACCGTGATGGCCGGCGCTCTGATTTAAACACCTGCACGGTCGGACTCAGCGCATGTGACCCTGAAGGTCTTAAGATCACCCCGTCCCCCCGTCACGCTCCGACATGGGAATGAAACGCGCCTGGAAGGGGGGGGGGGACCCTCGGTCAACAACATACCCCCCCCCTCTGACGGTGAGGTCGGGACAGACGAGCTGATTGATTGACCCCAACGAGGGGTTTGAGTTCCAGTCTCAAACCGCTCTCCTGTCCATGGGTGATAAGGGGCAAAGATCCAAGATGATTACACTTTTACCACCGCAAACTGGAAACATTTAGCCCAATACCAACCCCAAAGATAAATAGTATAGCCATTATAGGTAACACTGACAATAATGGTACATTAATGAACTATTAATTAGCAATTTCTAATGCAGTAATAAGCATAAACTAACAGTGAAAAGCAGTTAACTAAAGGTTTCGTAATCTTTTACTAATGGTGTTAATTTTTGCTAATGATGTTAATGTTTACATTATTTTATGTTTATGATTTACCATAATCCTAGCCCCCTCTAACCCCCATGCTAATGCTATATAATAATGTATGCATTATTAATTATTATTAATTACATCCTGATGATAGATAAGTTCATTAATGTATCCTTATTGTATAGTTTGACGTAATAATATTGTAAATATATAAAAATAATAACCAATAATAAGTGCTGAAATGCCGGCATGTTACCATTTGTAATTAATTATTCGCTTTTAACAGATTGCAAATAACATATGCTTAATATTCTTTCATCTAATGATATTATATAACATCTTAAGAGTAATACTCTTTTCACAAGATTAGTTAAACGACAGTAATTTAATGATATTTGATGATATTAATAATTAAACCATTATGATTCTAGGTTGATGGCAGATTGTGCTCAGAGATGTATTTACCTTTGGGTTGAGCTCGAGTCCAGTGCAGACCTATGGCTCCTGGGGGCAGTTTGGACGAGTGTGGCCCAAGCTGGAGACACAGGCTGGGGTATTTGGGGCCGGTCCCCCTGGGATAGCTCTGAGGTGACGTGTACCCTACTCAGTGGGAGGTCACGATCACCAGGGCCGTAAAAGTCTCATCAACGAAATGCACACTCCTGACATGTCAATCACAGTCAATAATGATCTTGGGGCTGTGTCAGTGTAGGGTTAGTGTTGGCGAACAAGTACAGTTGCCAGAAGAATAGAAACAACCATGTATCGCTGTCGGTTCATAGAACAAGCACCAACAATCGCTAGATTAACCCATTCCCTGTTGGCAGCTTTTCTATGTTATAGTAAACATTTAACACCCATTTCGATTTTTATGTCCACTACAGATACGATATAAAAGTTTTAACGCTGTTGCATAAAAACAGATTATAAATCTCTTCCCCTCGAATCACCTCTTTGATGGTGACAACTAGAGGCTAAACGAGATCCATCGGGGCCGGCCTCATCACGTTGGCAGACAGAATTAAACGGTACTAAGCTCAAACATTTCAAGTTCTTTTTCGGTTACTTTCAACTTCATCCAAAAGAGAAAAGGTAGCTATTTGAAAATATGTGTTTGAGAATGTATGTGCCCACGCACATTACAAATGAAACCGAATGACACCGGCGCGCTGGATTTGATCTACCGAGCTGAACGATCGCTCATTCCTCCGGTCGTCTCGGAGCACACACACGTAACCATCTGTCTTCCCAGAAATCAATGCAACAATCTGCTAAACAGATACTTCAAAAAGGTGGAGGAGCTGCAGTAAATCTATCTCCGTTTTGCCAGAACGTCCAGAACGGAACGATGGCATTTTATTGTTCTTCACATTGGATTGAACGCACTGATATGTGTTTCGGTCTCCTTTCCCCGCTTTCTCTCCTCTTCAAGAGGAGCCGTGCGGGGGAACTTAACATATCGACACATTCAGGCGCACTTGTCTGTTTGACTGAAGTGCTCGTGTTCCAACCCCTCCCCCCCCCCCCTCCCCCTGGGGTTCAGCACTGGCTGTCAAGGGTGTCAAGCACTGTGCTTTCATACATCTACACATACAGACCTGCACCAACTCACATACATAAGCATACACAGACGCACACACACAGACCTGCACAAACTCACACACACTCTCACACACACACACACACACACATACACACACACACACACACACACACACACACACACACACACACACACACACACACTCACACACACACACACACACACACACACACACACACACACACATACACATACACACATGCACGCTGCACCTATGCATGCACATAATAGGTCTGCATCTACACATAAACTGACATTCCCAGAGATATACATGCACACAAACACACACAGATACACAAACACACACACACACACACATACACAAACATGCACAAAAGAGTTCTGCATCCACACACACAGAAACTTGCATTCATGGCGATATAGACGCACACGCACAAACACACACACACACACACACACACACACACACACACACACACACACACACACACACAGGCCCTCATTTAGAAATCCGCATACACACACACAGACACAAAATGTGACAACATTCTTCCCGCCATCTTAACACACCAAAAGAACACTTGTTCCGTAGAGCAGAACATCACCCGGGATGATGAGGCTCGTTAAACTTTACTCTGATACCCGCTCGTGTTGCTGTTCTCAACAAGGTCAGGACGCGGCCCCCCCCCAAGCCCAGGTGGTCCGGCACTCCGTCTGCGGAGCATGTGTGTGTCATCGCCCAGGCGTGCCGGGACTACTAGTGGGAATATTTCCCGCTCTGGCTTCAAAGAACAACGCGCCGGAGAGAGCAGTCATAGGCTGGATTCTTCCCAACGCCCCGCCACATCGTGGATGGGGGGGGGGGGGGGGGAGAGTGTCATTTGATTTAATAGTAGCCTATACCCATCGATGTTGGGGGTCACCACTGATGGAGGTTCTACAGGCTCTGGAAGATGGGCCAAAAATAACATTATGTAACAAGGCTTCAGAAATAGAGTTGACGTGATTGGAATGAGGATTGTGACTACTCAGCCTCATGATGTTCACAGCAATAACCACCTTCAGAGGACAGACATGAGTCCTGGAGGGAGAGAATGTAAGGGTTATACAATTCCTCTGATAGAACGGAGGATCGTAGGATTTGGTGAGAAAAGAGCAAAAGATTCCAGGGGTAGAATGGAACTTACCTAATTTACCTGATTAATTATCTGATTACCCATTTGGGAATAATAAAGTAGGCCTACATCAAATAGTATTTGAAGCACTCTGCATTCTGCACGATCAGACGGTAGATAAGGAGGAGCCGGTCGCGGGCTTCAGGCGCTGGATCGGAGCAGGAGGTGATGTAATGGCTAAGCGGGTAAATAAGTGTGAGCACACCGTGCCGCTGTCGATGAGCCAACTCTGCAGCGCTCCTAACCACCTAATGACATGCCAGGCGCGCTGTTATTCCTGTGGGGTATGTTCATAGTGTAAGCATGCAGACCGCCCCCATCACTGCCATGTTAAACATTACCCTGGACTGCATGGCACTTTGCTTTACAAGAACATGTGTTTGAAGCGTAAACACAACTAATCCCCGATAACGGCCATGATGAACCGATCTCCAAACCGTCGCAGATCGACCTCCAGCGTTTGCTTCTGCCACCATAGTCACAGAGCAGCAACAATAAAAGATAAAGTAGGCTAAATAAAATAGTAAAAATAAAATTATGTAAAAATAAGTAGCAGAATTGCAGTGGTAACGGCCACGGTTGATTCAAGTGCAAAAATGTTGTGCAAATTAACGAAATCTGTTTTTTGTTCCCGATCCTCTGACCTGACTTGGAGCAGGTGACAGAATGGACCATCACTCACGGAGGAGCATCAGGTGTTTTCTTCTGTGGCTTACGACACCAGTCAGGGCTGGCAGGACGGCCTTGAAGAGACATGGACGGAGCGGACAGTGCTTGTCACGGCGGTGATGTATAGGAGACGCAGGGTAATACTACGCTCGCAGGCTCCACAGGAGCCACGCGCCGCCCGATGCCAGCCCAGCTGCTCGGACCATGTGCAGCGCGGACACCGGCACGCTGCTGCCGGAGCATCACGGTATGTAATACACGCAGCCCGGGAACATGAGGAGAGCTTTAACAAATGACCAGACACTCCTGGTAAACGCACCTCAACAGGTCGCGTGAGGTTTTTTTCAGAATCAGAATTACTAACCCTTTTATTGTAACTTATTGCAGGGCTACAATTCTTAGACTTTGTTCCTCAACAGCCACATAGCAGCAACAATACAAGAAAAAGTAAATACGATAGTAAGAATAGCCTATAAATATGTAAAAAAAACCATAGAAAAAAATAATTTGCTACATAGATAACAATAATACATAATAATAATGATAAAATAAAAGAATGTAAGTAATAATAAGAGACACTTATTGGTAATAAGTAATGATAAGTAATGAGGTGCAGTAAATTGTAAGGTGTAAGCGTAAAGTATTCAAGTGGTAGGCCTAGTTGTACCAGCCACGTTTTTTGTAATTTATAACTCTGTGTTAAAATTCGTAGGCTATTTATTTTATTTATTTATAAAAGGTAATGCAAGTATTGCATGGAATGAGTGTCGTTTACCCAGAAAAAGCAAGGCTACCTCTACCATGTCCTTACATGACTTTTAGTAACATCGTAAACCCTCATCCGGCACTAGAAGAAGAACATTCATACGGTGCATCGCCTATAATTTTTTTTTTCAATTGTATTTATTCCTCTCCAAGAAGTTCAGATTGGCTCCGGACTGACCTTGGCGGAGTTTCTTTCAGCACAGTATCTCCAAAGCCCTGCCAGGCTTGACAGGCCGTACATCAGGCATTCCAGGTGAGGTGATGTCAGTGCATTGCATCATGCGTTGTCCCTTCAGAATGCGGAGATGCGTGTCACTCACATGGCCACGGTCCCGTTTGGTTTCTATCGCCCAATTGGCCCAATGGTACCACCGTTATGAAAGATGTTAAAATAGAAATATAATATGACAAAATACAGTAGCGTAGGCATGCGGCCCTATTCAGCTACGCACAGCTCACGCAGAAGGCACGTTTATTCCTTTAATTTATTTTAAACCCCATTTTTATTTTCTCATGGTGAATGTGTTTCCATTCGAAGGCCTACTACTGTTTTGATATTAGACCTATGTTTAAAATAAATTATATTAACTCACTAACCCTAACCATTTTTATGAAGATTCCTTGAATTGCGTACCACTAAATAGCGCATTGAGAACCAATGCTGTAGATAAGTCGCCAATCAAACAAATAGAGTCGATCTACCCGGCAGCGTACGTTTAAGCATGTACCTAAACAATGACATCCCACCACAGGTATTTACAGTTTACAGTCCAACCGTAAAAATGCTTTTTTACTATTAATAGGATTAGCCTTTAGGGGGTCGGCGTATTTGGGACCTGCTGGGCAGAGCTGGACGTTGACGTGGTTAACCAGTTGCACATCAGAAGCAGTGGAGTGAAACGTCGCACCGCGGCCTCTTACTTCTGGGAAGATCTAGTTTAATGTTCGAGGCCAGGGTTGCCAGATTTACTGCAGCCAGGGTTGCCAGATTGGGCGGGAAATCTGGCCCAATCGGGCACCATGTTAACCATGTTAACCATGTCAACAGTCATTGTTAAGCGTCACACAGCGTGTGAGAGTATAAGACTTATAATTGATATGCAAGGACCAACAGGCACGTGCGTTGAATCGAAGGAGGTGGTGGAGGAGGGGGGAGGGGGGGGGGAGCAGTAGATTAGGGTCCCCTTGACAGTCTGGGGTTGATCCTTCATTCTGAGCGACCTAATGTGCTGTAGGGGATGACAAGCCATTGTTCAACGGGATCCGTGATCTATGTGAAGGAGATGTAGTGTGTTGGGGTTATGGTGGTGGGTGATAGGCCTGCATACTTTGACCCAGATTTGTGTAAATATTAAAATGTTTGACTGGAAGTCTTGCAACTGACTTGACAGACTTTTGTAATAAGTATGACGCCTGCATTTTTCATGATAGCAGAATATACCCTTTTAAACTGACCTAGAAATGACTGAGCTCTCTTGGCATCTTATGTGCACATTTATTCTTAAGTAGCTTGAGATGTTTATAAAACCTTTATGCACTTTGAAGTTTTTTGTAGTGAGTTCAATATGGAAATACTTTGGTAGAGTGGAAACCAGCAGTTACCATCAGGAAGGTTAGCAAAACAAATAGCAAGAAAATACTCAAATTGTCATACAAAAACAAAGTACGATAGTTTTATTCATATCAGAATATCTTTACATATTTACACAAAATGTGATTAAACCCGTTCAGAAACACGTATCGCTGCCTTACAGCCCAGCTGTATGACAGCTTTCAACAGCCAGTATCCAGGGGCCTGGAAAACAGAAATATAAATACAATACAATGATGTAAACACAATCAAAAGTTTACACATATTGAAATAGAAAAAGTACAAACTTTAGCCCAAGGCATGACAACTTTATTTATATAGCACTTTCATACACGAGGCAGATGCTTACAGATTCAGCGTTTTGTTCCAATCCTGTGTCATGATGCTCCATCTCCTCGTCTCTGAACTCCTTTATCACCTATTAGTGTGATTATTGGAACAGAGAGAGGGGAAAGGTACAAAGAAGACAATATAAGAACCTTATAACACCAGGACAGAGGTAAAGTACTAGGGTTTAGCTGCCTGTACTGGGAAGGTAAGCACAATAATATCGTTCACATAATAGGGTTTCACTGACATGCATGTGTAACCAACACAATAGATTCCATTCACATTCACATTCAGGGCGTTTAGCAGACGCTTTTATCCAAAGCATCTTACAATAAGCCATCTGTCCGAAGAAAGAGAAACAACACTATATCTCTGTGGGTGCAGTCAGGATGTTCATAGAACCAAGTGCCAAGCACTAACCATCACTAGGTTAACCCATTCCCTGTATACAACAAAGACAGTTAGGATAAGACGCTACACAATGCCATGTACTATTTTAAGTGTCATAAAACATAAGTGACATAAAACCTACAATAAGTGTGTAAGAGGGGGGGGGGGGTTTACGATTGGCTTATGAGAATACAAGTTTGTGATCCCTATGCTGGAGGGATTTCACACACACACACACACACACACACACACACACACACACACACACACACACACACACACACACACACACACACACACACACACACACACACACACACACACACACACACACACAGGAAGTACAAACTGACAAAAAGATACAATAAGTGTGTACATTAAGTGCCAGGACGTACAACATACAATAAGTGCCTAAGAGGGGTGTGTGTGTGTGTGTGTGTGTGTGTGTGTGTGTGTGTGTGTGTGTGTGTGTGTGTGTGTGTGTGTGTGTGTGTGTGTGTGTGTGTGTGTGTGTGTGTGTGTGTGTGTGTGTGGGGGTTATGCAGAGCCCAGCTGTGTTCTGATGAGCCGGCGGGGCTGAGCCCACCTGCAGCAGCTCGGTGTATCTGTCGGGGTCCTGCTCCATCAGAGCTCTGATCTGGCTGTTGTAGTGCTCCGAGATGCTCTCCTCCACAGCCACCGTGCACGCCATCGCCCCCTCCTTCCCCAGCAGGGCCGACGACGCCCCTGGACACACACAACGCGTTTACACACACTTTAATGTACTGTGAAGGAAGGGTACTTCACAGTATATTTAAACTTTACACTTTATAGATTATCATTCATGATGTTGAGGCTGTCTTTCTTGTTCAATTCAATTCAATTCAATTCAAAGTGTTTCATTGTCATACACACAATAAGAAACTTGCTCTCATTCATACAATGAAATTCTTCCTTTGTTTCCCACAGACTGATGTTTGCCCTGTTTGTTCTGTTTGACTTTACTTTAGCCTCCATTTTTGTTTTTCATACTTTGTATTTCGACTGTGGTATATCTTCCCGTGGTTTCCACTGCTGCTGGGCTGTGGTAACAAAGGAACCCCTCTCCGGGTGATTAATAAAGTTATCCATCTATCTATCCACCAGCAGAGAGACTAGGCCCTGGATAAAGGCACCTGGTAAACACCTCCAGACTGAGAGGTCATGTGATGGGGTTAACATATTATATATATGAAACACATATAATATATATTATATATATATTAAACATATTATTTTACGTTAAAATTACATCCATTTTACAGTGTGCAACATGGATGACGTCAGGCCCAGCTGTCACTTCAACTTAATGTGTGCCATTGACTTATGACTTATTAAAGGGGTGATGACATGCCACCGGGTGTGAGAGTCATCAGCCGTTAAAAGACGTTTTAAAACCTGCCCTTCCCTGTGCCCCAGTGACATCACTAGTGGGCGTGTCCACCTCAATGTATGCTGGACAGATCAGTCCACCAGCCTACCTAGAGGACTGTAGCAAATGTTGCTTATCTCTCCAGCGTACATCTAGGACGCTGGACACGCTCACTTGTGATGTCACCAGGGCATCTGGTGACATCCGGGAAAGGCCGGTTTTCAAACGGCTCGTAACTGCTAATCACACATCACCCCTTTAACATGCGTCAGGGACTTATGACTAATGGATCCTAAAGGTTGTGCATGTACGGGAGGAGACTGCGTGGAGGAGGAGCCACGCCCACCTAGTAGGAACCCAGAGATGTTCCACAGCGGCAGCAGGAACGTGGGCCGCACTCGGTTCTCCGCCAGGATCTCGTTGAACTTGGCCAGGTGTCTCTTCTCCTGGTCCCACATGTGCTGCAGGTCAACAATAAGCAAGTACCCGTTTAGGGAATGTTGATGCAGTGGAACCACAAAGAAATGACAGTTGTTCCGATAACGATACCATGATCGGAAAGTCATCCGATACTTCAGAACAACATGGGTGCTCACGCTTGACTAGACGAATATACATTTATTAGTATAACTATAGATTTTAAATGTAAATTATCTAGTTCTGAAAAATGTAATGGTCGACAGTAAGGGAACAGACTGTACATTGTTCTCGTCGTAAGATAAGCCTTCAATAAGAACAAGTGCAGTAGTTACAATGCCAGACGCTGTAGCGGTATATACTCGCTATCGGTATCAATACTCAAGTTCAGAAATCCGAATCGGTAACGGGAAGGAAAAAATGATATCGGCAAATCTCTGAATGAAATAATTCCATTTCGTGCACGAAAAGTTGCTAAGAGTTGCTAACTCCCGGCGTTCCCACCTGGATGAGCGGGCCGGTCTGGGTCCGCCCGAGCACGGCCATCTGACCGGCGTAGATGCGGTTGGCGCCGTACTCTCCGGCGTGGTCCACGCGCATCATCCGGTGCAGCATGGCCTCCTCCTCCTCGTCTCGCGGCACCGGGAGGACGCTGTACGCGCGAGCGTCTAGACGGCAGGAGACATCGCTCTCGTTACATTTGAACACTTTTATCCAAAGAGGCTTCTTACACACTAAACACACAACGGCGGCAGTTTCAGCATTGCAACCCTAACGAGAGTAGACGGTAAATGGACTGCATTTCTACGGCACTATTCTAACCAGTGGCCACTCAAAGTGCTGTACAATACTGCCTCACATTCACCCATTCATGCACACATTCACACACCGACGGCGGAGTCAGCCCCGCAGGGCGACAGCCAGCTGGTCAGGAGCAGTCAGAGTGCAGTGCCTTGGACACCTCGACACCCCACGACAGGAGGACCAGGGATCGAACTAGCAACCTTCTGGTTAGAATTCAACCGCTGGCTGCTGGCAATCCGCCCATCTTGGCTCTGAAGAGCAGAATAAGAGGCTGAAACTTGAACAATGCATTATATATAGAAGGCTATGATGGGACACCCAGACAGACTTGAGATCTGACACACACACACACACACACACACACACACACACACACACACACACACACACACACACACACACACACACACACACACACACACACACACACACACACACACACACACACACACACACACACACACACACACACACACACACACACACGTTTATATGTCCCATACCGAAGAAGGTAACTCACCTTTACAGACACATTGTCTCATCAAAGATGTGCTGAAAACGCGGGAGCCCGTCTTCACTGTCCCCTTCAACATGATAAAATGCTTATTATTCGGAATTATATTTTCATAAACTGTACAAGATACAGATCAGACAACAACCCATGTCATTGAGGTGGGCTGTTATGGCTGTTATTGGATAACATGGCGCAGGCGTATGACGACATGAAGTCGCGTTACTTCCCGGCGATGACTGATGACGCACACACTCGCTCACACGCTCACACACGTGGTCACCACCCTTTGTATATAAGTTGTGTTTCAGAAATATATGGTAAAAAAATGCATCAAATGAATAACTACGTACACAACAAATTAATAAACATATTGTAAAAAAGCTAGAGCCTAAAAAATAGGGAAATTGGACTGAATCGTAGTGCTGAAATGTGTGTGTGTGTGTGTGTGTGTGTGTGTGTGTGTGTGTGTGTGTGTGTGTGTGTGTGTGTGTGTGTGTGTGTGTGTGTGTGTGCGTGTGTGTGTGTGTGTGTGCGTGTGTGCGTGTGCGTGTGCGTGTGTGCGTGCGTGTGTGTGTGTGTGTGTGTGCGTGCGTGTGTGTGCGTGTGTTATTTTACGTGGACAGTAGGGTTCAGTGTTGCACAGAGAAAGGAACTGATGGGAACTGCACTGGTTTCTCGACTTCTCACCAAATACCTCCACATACCTTTATTTAATCAAGTGATCTATAGTTGGGAATGAACCTTTAGCAATTGTATGCATATGTAGAGGTATTGGATGGTTATAGTTTTTTAGAATAACCACTAACCACATGCTCAATTAT
>NC_044050.1:29360178-29365178 GCF_902167405.1 Gadus morhua | reverse complement strand
TGTCGTTTAGGTTCGGTACATGCTGGTCAATAGCCTGTCACGAACAACACAACAGCTCCATATACACAAGTCCAAAAATAGGCCGACAACAGCAAGGACAACAAGGACACAACAATGTAAATTGCTTGGTTGCTACAAATTAAGTAAAAACTTTGTGGCTTCAGGCCTTGCATTTGTTCAGTGATTTGCCCTCATGGGTGGATGTAAATTGTTGGGCAAATAAAGGTTATGCAAGATTTGTTTCAGCGAGCCAACCGCTTTATAGCTTGGTGGTATCCTTTTGGAACAGGCAGGAAGTCTCGTAAAATGAGGAACATAAAAAACAAAAGTGTTTTCGGATTTAAATTTGCAATGTCTCCCGAAAAGCCACTCAGCATTTTTATAGAAACTCATATAAGAGTTATGCAGAAAATGTGATGTTCTTGTGTTATTGAAATGTTTACACAGGTAATAATATCGGCCCAGTTAACTCTCTCTGTGTTTTCATGAGCAGCAGAGTATGTGATTGGATGTCTGACGCCAAATTAATTGCCTCTGTGTGTCTCAAAAATTATTTTTATTCAACCGTTTTTTGTTTTTACACTGAATGGATATTGAGATTCGAGTTAGCCTGAGATGTTGATTATCCATGGAAAGTTTGTTTGTGTTTTTTGTTTGTTTGTTTCATTCTTTATTTATTTTTAATAGCCAACCTTTCCTTAGCACTGGTTAACTTTGCAAACCAGAAATGTGTTCGTATCACTTGTTTCTTGGTTCTATGAACATCCTTAAGGTACAGACAGCGATATATTGTTGTTTCTCTTTCTTCTTATTGTAAATCGCTTCAGATAAAAGCGTCTGCTAAATGCCTTAAAGGTAAATGTGAATCTATCAGCATGCATTATCAGCATGCAGGTTGATGGACGTGGGATGGGATTGTCTGGCATTAGTATTAATCCACAAATCCTGGTCTGTGAAACTGAAAGTGGGCTAATATTTCACCAGCTAAAACGCACTCAAATCCTTTTATTTATAAACAGCTGTAGCGAGTATACTCATTGAAAACCCCTTTTTTAAACACCGGACATTTTTGTCATATTTGCTAAAAGAAACGCCGAATCCAAAAGGATCAGCAATTTGGAGCTGTGACTCAGTCTGAGAGTGTGAGGCTGAACCGACAAGGCCTTTATTTCTGAAGCCTGTCATTTGCTCCGCGTTTTTAGCCACACAATGTGGTTTTTATTACCGTGCTTAGCGCCACTAGCCTATATCGACTCCAGGGATTCTTATACTTCGTTTAACGACTTATTCCAAACTATCTTTAAACTACAAATGGAGAGTGGAGTTGAAGAATCCATCTGTTGTTTTAATTGATTTGACCTTCCAGGCTGTGTAAACAAGCCTCCCCATTGGTCGGCGTGTTGCTCAGGAGGTGGAGCGGGTTGGCTGGTAACCAGGAGGTCGCTGTTTCGATCCCCGGCTTCTCCTAGCTGTGAGCCTACCAGGGGCGGACTGGGACAAAAAATCGGCCGGGGCATTTTGAACCAGACCGGCCCACTAAATTCGATAACACACCTTTTCAGTCTTTTTGGTCCCTCGAATGTCTACACCAACCAGGCTTTTAGCTAGCAGGGCGTCTGCCCTATAGTCTACTAAAAAATAAGAAGAAATGGGACGCCCTACTTTTAGGCAGGACGGCCTAAAGACGCCCTATTTTTCTCCCGTTTTACCTGTTAACTTCACTGAATGTGATCAAAATTCACCGTTTCAGTCGCTTCAGTGCTTAGCGAAGTCTAGAATCATACATATGCCCTGCCAATTAGAAAATAGCATTGCTGTATTCCCGCTACAACAACGTTACATCATGATTCCAACGAAACATTGATTCACGGGCTCGCAGAAGCTACAGAAGACAGCTGTCTCACCGCACGTCACTGAACCTACTACTTTATGAGTTCAACAAGAGTTTGTGTGTTAAGGTGGTGGTCTTAATTAATCTAAATTCAATACAATACAATATACATCATACACTTTAAAGTTGTGTAGAAAGTTGTTTCTTTTTGAAAACCCAACTATTGTGCAACTATTTTCCACATACCTCTTAAGCCATGCAATGAGTTAATAGCAATCAGTGAGAGTGGACGCATTATACACTTCCAAAAGGTGTTATTTATTAACAAAAAAAGTATACTCCACGTCCATCACAGTAATGGGTAGAGTTCATCCGACTGGGTGTGTACCTGCGTTTTATAGAAGAGAAAGACAAAAAATAGAAGACAAAGACAAAGAATAGAGAAGAGAATAAATGATGGATCAGATGTTACTCTACTGTATCAAGAGTAGTACCCACTAAATTGTGAACTGAATTCATTTTTTGTGGTGGAGGTGGTGTGGTTCCCGCCGCATCTTGCAGCACTTCGCACGCCAGTGCTACCACTGTTTTCACGTCTTCATAAATGAACATCATAACATCATCATACAGTACACCATGGCACATAAATGACACCACCCTATCCATGTGTTTTCCCTGCTCGCAACTTTTTCTCAGACAACTTGTTGCTTTACCTCTGTGCTTCTCAACATCAGCATATATTTACTATGGAAACACCATAACTTCACCACAGTAGCCTAGCATTTTCATTTGATGTAGCCTACCAGTGGACTGCTATGTTTACAATTTCGGAACAATGGGCTGTCGGACTAATGACTTTCTTGTTGTCGGAGTATAGGGCTATCATAATTCGGTATCTGGACCGCGCACCAAAACACATATTAGAAGACACTTAAAAAAAAATCGAAAAATAGTCAACATGAGTGTGAAGACCGATTGCGAGTAGCAGTATAAAAGTCAGTCAGTCAGTCAGTCAGTCAGTGCGATTAAGATAGGTATAGCTCTTGGAGAAAATTACGCTTGTGCCGCTGTGTTAACCATTTCGGCTGATGCGATGATGGGCCGGTACATGGTGGGCCGGTACATAATAGTGATGGGCCGATGGGATTATATTTTCGGCCATCGGCCCACCGGGGATGTCCCCGGTATTCCCGATGGCCAGTCCGCCCCTGGAGCCTACTGTGTCGAGGTGCATGAATGGGTGAATGTGTGTATGAATGGGTGAATGTTAGGCAGTATTGTAAAGCGCTTTGAGTGGCCTGAGGTCCGAAGCCTCCCCATACGTTAACCAGTTAACTAATACACAGAGACTGAGGTCTGAAGCCTCCCTATAGGTTAACCAGTTAACTAATACACAGAGACTGAGGTCTGAAGCCTCCGCATACGTTAACCAGTTAACTAATACACAGACACTGAGGTCTGAAGTCTCCCCATAGGTTAATCAGTTAACTAATACACAGAAACTGAGGTCTGAAGCCTCCCCATAGTTTAACCAGTTAACTAATACACAGAGACTGAGGTCTGAAGCCTCCCCATAGGTTAACCAGTTAACTAATACATGGAGAATGAGGTCTGAAGCCTCCCCATAGGTTAACCAGTTAACTAATACATGGAGACTGAGCTCTCAGCCTCCCATAGGTTAACCAGTTAACTAATACACAGAGACTGAGGTCTGAAGCCTCCCTATACGTTAACCAGTTAACTAATACATGGAGAATGAGGTCTGAAACCTCCCTATAGGTTAACCAGTTAACTTATACTTGGAGAATGAGCTCTCACCCATCCTAGAGGTTAACCAGTTAACTAATACACAGAGACTGAGCTCTCAGCCATCCTATGGGTTAACCAGTTAACTAATACACAGAGACTGAGTTCTCAGCCATCCTATGGGTTAACCAGTTAACTAATACACAGAGACTGAGCTCTCAGCCATCCTATGGGTTAACCAGTTAACTAATACACAGAGACTGAGCTCTCAGCCATCCTATGGGTTAACCAGTTAACTAATACACAGAGACTGAGCTCTCAGCCATCCTATGGGTTAACCAGTTAACTGATACACAGAGACTGAGGTCTCAGCCATCCTATGGGTTAACCAGTTAACTAATACACAGAGACTGAGCTCTCAGCCATCCTATGGGTTAACCAGTTAACTAATACACAGAGACTGAGCTCTCAGCCATCCTATGGGTTAACCAGTTAACTAATACACAGAGACTGAGCTCTCAGCCATCCTATGGGTTAACCAGTTAACTAATACACAGAGACTGAGCTCTCAGCCATCCTATGGGTTAACCAGTTAACTGATACACAGAGACTGAGGTCTCAGCCATCCTATGGGTTAACCAGTTAACTAATACACAGAGACTGAGCTCTCAGCCATCCTATGGGTTAACCAGTTAACCAATACTGGTCCTGCTCCCTAATACACTCAGACTGACGTCTCCAGGACTCCCACTCTGGGTTTTTCTGGTGATATTTTCAGCGGCGCGCCTTGTGATTAATCATGGAATGAAAGAGTAGGGATTGTTGTGCGTCGACACGCAGCCCAGCACTGCTGTGTGGCGGCGTGGTGACGCGGTGGGAGGGGGGAGAGGGGGGAGAGGGGGGAGAGAGGGGGGAGGGCGGGCGAGGCTGGCTCCGGTGGCTATTAGGGGTGAGGCGGTACCTTGGGCTGTGTGGCTGCCGGTACGTCTCCTCCCTATTTCAGGGTTAGGAGGCCGTCTGCTTTGAGTTTGCGGAGAAGCCGCAGCATCCTCTGAAGCATTGTTAAAGCAGGCCGCCGATGTTTACATACGGCTACAGTACCGGTCCTGATGCACTGCAGAGGGTCCCGTCGGGAGGCTGACTGGGGCCGACGACTGCAGCTGGACCGGGAGGTGGAATGTGGAGGGAGGGACGGAGGGACGGAGGGATGGAGGGAGGGAGGGATGGATGGGTGGATGGAGGGAGGGATGGATGGGTGGATGGAGGGATGGATGGATGGATGGATGGATGGATGGATGGATGGATGGAGGGATGGATGGATGGATGGATGGATGGATGGATGGATGGATGGATGGATGGATGGATGGGTGGATGGAGGGAGGGATGGATGGGTGGATGGAGGGATGGATGGATGGATGGATGG
>NC_044050.1:29332678-29357678 GCF_902167405.1 Gadus morhua | reverse complement strand
TTTTAAAAGCAAAGCAAAAAGAAAATGTATTTTGTCCGCCCGTTGCCTAATCTGTTTCGTGGCCCCTCCCTTCTGCGCCGGGCTGCCGCTAAATATATCCCCCTGTTGCTCAAACGTGCCCAAAATGACACCATTCTTTTGACTAGACTGTTTTTCCCTCTCCCGGCCAGGGGCCAGGGGAAGTGGAGGTGACCCGGAATGGGTGGCCGCGGTCGGTACCGCGGGCTGGGGACCGCTGCCTCCCCCGCGGCCGGCCGGGCCCCGACACCTCCCTGATCCCCGGTACTACGGGCCTGGCACCACCGCAGCCGGCCGGGGGCCAGCCGGGGGCCCGCCGCTGCCCCTCGCTGCTCCTCTCCCCGGCGGGTAAACAGTCTGCTGTCTGGCCAGCGAGGGGCGGGAGAGGTTGTTGTGTTCCTTTACCAGGCTAGACGCTCATTATGTGCGTGTGTTTACAGTTTGTAGCGTCCAACCCGCGCTGTTAACAGGGGCTGGCAGGCTAGCAGGCTTTGTGTTATTGTGCAAAATGTATGTGCAATGCACGGGCACATGCGTTCACGTCGGGGGACGTTGCGGTCGTGCACTTAATGGTATGTAATGTGCACGTTGGTCTCTGCGTGCTGCATTACGCAATCCACTACAGAAGGCTCCAGTGACTGAAGCACAGCTGGGGTTCTCTTGTGGGTCTGATCATTTGAAATGAGCCCAGCCTCGGGTTTTGTTTATTTTGGAAACAAGAAGGGCATTAAACTCACTATAGCGTCCAATCAGAGGCCTGCGTTGGAGCCCTGGGGGTAACTTATATTCCTGACGCCCCACTGGGACAGAATGTGCAGACAGCCAAGACTTTATGTTCAATGGGTCCTATTAATCGAAACTATTGCGATTAACTCGGAGTAGGATTTTCTAAACAAATCAATGTTACGTGTATGGAAGGGAGTAAAATGTGTTTCACAACTGCTTTATGACTTTAATAGTGTAATGTTTTGGTCTTCAGGAAAACATATTTATATTCACCAAAATAGGGTGGTGACTAATCTACCGCCCACCAGAAGGTCTGGTCTTCTGCTATGGCTTATGTTCTCCATCTGAAATGATCAAATGAGATCTTTCCTTTACAGTCTCGGTCCCCACTCGGACGTCACGGCCCGTGTGGTGTGAATTAGTGAAGACAAACACTCCACCGCAACACTTCCAACTTCCCAAATGAAAGGGTTATTTTTAAACCCAGCTTTACACATACCGTTCTCCCACCCACTCCCCGACCGGCACTTAGATCTCCAATTAGAACAAAAGATGAACTGTGGACCTTGTCACCGTCTCCTACGTCACCCAGCGGCCCTAGCTTCCGCCCACCATTTTGGCTGCGGTGCGTTGCTCTGTTATTGAGCTGGTAGTCCCATCGCTCCCCACAACGAACACCCTCGTTTGTGGGCATGAGACACGAGTCCCTCTGAATGTCAGGGAGAAGGGCACGGAGGTTGGCTTTTGTTTGGAC
This sequence comes from Gadus morhua, assembly GCF_902167405.1. Taxonomy (NCBI): domain Eukaryota; kingdom Metazoa; phylum Chordata; class Actinopteri; order Gadiformes; family Gadidae; genus Gadus; species Gadus morhua. Next base: position 29,356,180 of record NC_044050.1, on the reverse strand, counting down.
GAGGCCCTCAAGCGATGGATGTTAGCGCTGTCGCGGGGCCACGGCCGTCGTGAATACCAGGAGGAAACATAAACTGTTTAACTGTGTAGCGAATGAAACTCCAGCCATAACCCGCTGAACTCTGTGAGCTGTTGTTTTTGACGCCGTGATGTGCTCTGGTATCCACCATCCGGCTCTGCTGTGAGGTTGTCCTGAAACGACATTTTCATTAACCCTATTTCTGACTGCATACAGAGTGTCCCAGAGTCTCCTCTTACTCACACACTCCATACCCACCACCACCCTATACATGAACATCTATCTATACCCCTCACACATCCTGGTCCTGACAGCACTCAGTTTTTTTTTTAAGGGCGTCCTCCAAAATCACAATGAGACCAACAAGCAAAAGACTCAAGACCCACTTGTTCAGAGCTCACCTGGACTCTGCATAGCTCCCCCCTCCCTTCTCTTCCACGCACTTATGCATGTACGTCATTGCACTTAAAAATAGTACAAGGCGTTGTGTAGCATCTTATCCTAGGTATCCCTGTTGTGTACGGGGAATGGGTTAAGCTAGAGATTGTTGGTACTTGGCACTTGGTTCTATGAACATCCTTACTGTACCGACAGAGATATATTGTCGTTGATATGTACTTATTGTATGTCGCTTTGGGTAAAAACGTCTGCTAAATGCCCTAAATGTAAACGTGAATGTAAACAGAACTTTTGTTTCTGTTGTTATTCCACATGTCACCCCTCTTCAGAGTCAGCCCCTTCTGCCCGTTCACTCCCTACCCTGTGCGGGTTTTGCACCGGGGACTTCAGCAGACATAAGGAGCGCTTCTGCGTGGAGGGGAAAACCTAAAGGAAAAACAAAAAACACCAAAATACCAAAATATAACCATGAGTCATTAGAAGAAAAAGAGCAGAATAATAACTTTGTGTTTGAATGTGGCTAGACAACCGAACCGGCAGGTGGTCCGGCCTGTGCCCAACTTTCCATGTTTCTCCCCTGTGGTGGGGGCCGTGATGCCCTCCTCACTGTCACTCTTTCCTCTGCAGCAGATGTGCACAAGTTTTTGGGTTCTGGACCAGGCTGACCATCACCGTGATGCCCTCCAGAAGCACACTCTGCAGGAGGACACATTCTGTTTTTCAGATAGTAAACGGTAACTGGACCGCATTTATACCGCGCTTTTCTAACGAGTGGCGCATTACAATATTGCCTCACATTCACCCGTTCATGCACACATTCACACACCGACGGCGGAGTCGCCCACGCAAGGGGACAGCCAGCTCGCCTGGAGCAGTCGTCGAATCACTAGTTTGATCGTCTTTGACTCAGAGGATGATTGCATCTGACTGATCGATAGACCGGACATGATGGAGTCATGATTGACGCAACGGTATGATAGCGGTACGCTCGGATCAACCCTCTGAATGATTGATGGCTTTGACTGTAAAGGAGTATTTGTTCTATCGGGGTTCACGCGTCCTCGCTGGAATGTTGAGCCTAGCGTGTCCATAGTGATGTGTGTACATCTGTTCATACAGCTCAGGCCCGCTGCTCAGACTAATACCAATAACAATAGAGGAGCTGGAACAGGCCACCAACGGAGGAGAAACAGGGCACCAGAGGAGGAGAAACAGGCCACCAACGGAGGAGAAACAGGCCACCAGAGGTGGAGAAACAGGCGTCCAGAGGAGGAGAAACAGGCGACCACAGGAGGAGAAACAGGCCACCAGAGGAGGAGAAACAGGCCACCAGAGGTGGAGAAACAGGCGTCCAGAGGAGGAGAAACAGGCGACCACAGGAGGAGAAACAGGCCACCAGAGGAGGAGAAACAGGCCTACAGAGGAGGAGAAACAGGCCTACAGAGGAGGAGAAACAGGCCACCACCAGAGGAGAAACAGGCCACCAGAGGTGGAGAAACAGGCGTCCAGAGGAGGAGAAACAGGCGACCACAGGAGGAGAAACAGGCCACCAGAGGAGGAGAAAAAGGCGACCAGAGGAGGAGAAACAGGCCTACAGAGGAGGGGAAACAGGCTACCAGAGGAAGAGAAACAGGCCACCACAGGAGGAGAAACAGGCTCCTGAGGAGGAGAAACAGGCGACCAGAGGAGGAGAAACAGGCAACCAGAGGAGGAGAAACAGGCGACCAGAGGAGAAAATGGCCTAAAGAGGAGGAGAAACAGGCCACCAGAGGAGGAGAAACAGGCCACCAGAGGAGGAGAAACAGGCCTACAGAGGAGGAGAAACAGGCCACCAGAGGAGGAGAAACAGGCCACCAAAGGAGGAGAAACAGGCCACCAGAGGAGGAGAAACAGGCCACCAGAGGAGGAGAAACAGGCCACCAGAGGAGGAGAAACAGGCCTACAGAGGAGGAGAAACAGGCCACCAGAGGAGGAGAAACAGGCCACCAGAGGAGGAGAAACAGGCCACCAGAGGAGGAGAAACAGGCCACCAGAGGGATGGGTCTGGAACTCTTCTTCAGTCAGCCTTCCTCTGTGGAGACTTTTAGAAAACAGGTCTGTGGTCGGGGAAGGAGAGGTATTACTTTTGGGGAGGAGTGGGAGGAGGGGGGAGGAGGGGGGAGAGGGGGGTGGGGGTGCATAGAAGTGGGCGGAGTGACGCTGGGTGTAATATTGTCATCACGCTGAGGGGAGGGGCTTAGTTGTTTTGATCGAGATCCAGCAGCAGCAGATGTGGGATAGAAAAATTAGAGAGAGAGAGAGAGAGAGAGAGAGAGAGAGAGAGAGAGAGAGAGAGAGAGAGAGAGAGAGAGAGAGAGAGAGAGAGAGAGAGAGAGAGAGAGAGAGAGAGAGAGAGAGAGAGAGAGACTTCCTCCCACCCAGCGAGGAGCCACACTCATAAACAGCAGCCAGGCAGAGGTAGAGTCAGAAGGACAGAGGATCTCTGGGGAGAAGGAGATCAGAGCAGCAGCGAGACAGTGATAGAGTTTCATTCACAAAACAGCAGTGTTGTACTCAGCAGGGAAACATTTGACTTTTTATGGAGAAGCACTCACACACCCTAATAAAATCCCAGAGTGTGCCATCCTGAGGGAAAAGCAGAAAAGCTCAAAGTTCGAGACACACTACCTTCACTGAGAGAGAGAGAGGGAGAGAGAGAGGAAGAGAGGAAAAGGACAAACATACCGTCTCTCTCGTTCCCAGCAACACACTCACACACTCACACATGCTCACTGACTGAGTGTGGACTAGGAGCCAGTACCCTCGGAGAGAGAGATAGGTCGTGGATCACCGGAAAGGAAGGAAGGAGCCTGTGGATGGACACCTTCTGCAAACTCAGTGGCCTGGACCCACTGTGGGTGAGTGGACTTTGGGATGGGACTGTCACCTCCAGAGACCCCCTGCTCAAATACAGCGAGCAAACCTTAAGCCTGGTCGTGTTCGGTTTGTTACTTTGGATTCGTGTGCGTCTATGGACTATGTTTAGCTGAATGCATGCATATTTATGTACAGAGATTCATTTAACACTTAACTGTGTTAATACAATAAGTATTAACACCCGTTTGTTAAAACCTATCAAGCCTTATTGATCTTCAAATGGGCAAGACAAAGAGCACCAACATTGTTGAGATTGTGATCGTCGGCGATAGAAGTAAGTCCTAATAACTTGCAGAACATAATGTACAGAGTAAAAGACCTGAACATAATGTACAGTCGCTTTAATGGTCATTTGGCAGCCCTGCAAATCTATAGGGGAACCCCAGCGCCCTACAAAGCCCGGCGCTGTCTGATGGGGGCTCAGCAGGTCGGACGTTAATGCAAGGCTAAAGCAACCTCTGACGTGAGCCCGACCAGCATGACATATGATTCAGAGTGATACGCAATGTGATCGCTTTTAGTCACTCTGTGAGCTTCCTGCAAACTTCAACCTTCTCAATCTCCACTTTAAACAAGGAACATGGCAGAGGGCCACACTACCCCAGGTGGCTTCTGCTCCAGCTCGCTCTCAGTGTCTCTCTCTCTCTCTCTCTTACTCTCTCAAACTCTCTCTCTCTCTCTCTCTCTCTCTCTCTCTAACTCTCTCTCTCTCTCTCTCTCTCTCTCTCTCTCTCTCTCTCTCTCTCTCTCTCTCTCTCTCTCTCTCTCTCTCTCTCTCTCTCTCTCTGTCTCTCTCTCTCTCGCCCTCTCCATCTCTCTCTCTCTCTCTCTCTCTCTCTCTCTCTCTCTCTCTCTCTCTCTCTCTCTCTCTCTCTCTCTCTCTCTCTCTCTCTCTCTCTCTCTCTCTCTCTCTCTCTGTCTCTCACTGTTCCTCTCTCCAACAACTCTCTGTCTCTCTTTTCAACTCTCTCCATCTCTCTCTCTCGCGCCCTTTTACTCAATCTAAGAATAGCTCTTGTTACTAAGACACATATTCTCTTCCTGCCCTCGGTCAAATGCAGCCTGTATTTTAAACAGCACCACCTATAGACGTTAACTGTACAGCTGTGAACTATGTTTAGGTCCATGCAGGAAGGAGGTAAATGTTTTGGTTGTTGCTTGATATCAAAGAGAACATACTAGGCCAACCTTACCTTTCTGAGAGATTTTTTTAAAACCAGTGAAACCATTTCCTCTTCCTTCTACTAAATTATAATTCCCCAAATGAAAACAGTACACACTGGAACTAAGATGCTCCCGTCCGGGTTTTAAGCCTTGGATGAATGTTCTGTAAATCCAGAACCAACACAGATCCATTTCCTGAACAAGACAGTTCTGAGATGAACTAGTGTGTCACCATGTCGCCATTGCACCAGATGCACCTGGTGTCTTTCTTGCGTGAAGACCTCAATGTACAAGGTGACCCTGAGACTGCTCAAGACTTAGAACAGACTGACAATAGCTCATTCTACTCTGCATCTTAAACACACTAAGATTGCTATGCTGGTATAAGTAGAGACAATAAGGCAGGCGATGGACACAAGGTCCAGCCTAATTTGGTCGAGCAGCTAAACCACTGGAAAGTTACAGTTACAGTTCAGTTCCTGTTACAGTTCAATAGGCTGTCACAGTTCAATAGCCTGTTACAGTTCAATAGACTGTTACAGATCTATAGCCTGTTACAGTTCAATAGGCTGTTCGATTTCTGTAGCATGTAACAGTTTACAAAGCTGAAGACGATGTGAGAAACAAGGTAGAATCTGTGATTCTGTGCTTCTGCAGAACAATTAGTGGAGTCAGCAATCGTCAATGACTCAATTCCAGTTGAGGCAAGAACAACTTAGGAGTTCAAAGCTCTGCCGAGGTGATGAGAATCGCCGTATCGCTGTTCATCAGTGTCTCACATTTCCACACTTGGAACCCTTACAAAAATGTAAGGGAGTGCCAAATTTAAATTAAAAAACCGTCAAAGGCAAAGTTTAATAACCCTGCAACATTTAGCTGAAGCATTTTATTACAAAACCTGGATCACGGGATAAGGGTCCTGTAAATGCCCAGACCTCATCTTTCTGCGTTATCACCATGAATAAGGACCATGGCAACAACCCAATCGGCACGACAATAACCCTGTCAGCACGGCAACGTTGATGAAAGCAGTGGCACCGGGACCACTCTTATTAAAGTATCACGTTTGCAATCGCAATGTGAAACCGGACTGTAGTTTATACTGAATATCGTATCCCTTTACCAACACATTATGAATTTCATAATAATGAATATACGATTCAAATTCATTTCAAAACAAAAAGTAGTTTTAATCTGAAGATTGGAGGCATGTTTTATCTTCAGAGTACAGGAGCCCTCCCTCTCCTCCATCTCACACCCCCTCGCCACTATGCCCCACGGTAAAAAATAGCCCCCCTGACCGCTATCCAAATAACCTGTCTGTGATAGTTCACCGTAATAACCCGAGCCAGGGGCGAGGAACAAGATAAACAGTGAGCAAATTGTGCAAGAAAGGCTTTAGTGTTTGTGTGACAAGTCAGATTTCTTTAGATAAAGTGTTGTGTACACCTGCGACCGGCCCTGCAGCGGACCGCAGGAATCAGACGGCCGTGTGAGAGCCTCCCACGCAGGGACTCTCAAGTCATTCAGGAGCTGGGGGGATTCGGTTCCAGCGTTGCCCTTTGAGAGAACAGTAGCAAGGACCTACAGCGGGTACAAGACGCTGCTTTCATTACGTATATCGTGACATTAGGATCGAATCGGCAATGCTACGTTTGTGTCCGGTAAGTGACCATAAGTGATGCGCGGTCACGATTGTACAACACCGGCTCCATTGAAGACAACAGCTGGCTCCTCTTGCCCTTCTCTTCTGTGGATCCCCTGAATCGATACCTTAAGGCATCAGTTTCCCACCATCACCGGCAGCAGGATTTGCATTTACATTCAGGGCATTTAGCAGACGCTTTTATCCAAAGCGTCTTACAGTAGGAACATTTGTCAGAAGAAAGGGAAACAATACATCGCTTTCAGTGTCGATACAGCAAGGATGTTCATAGAACCAAGTGCAGCCAAGCACCAACAATCGCTAGGTTAACCCATTCCGCGTATGCAACCGAGATAGCCAGGATAAGAGTCTGGGCCCGGAGCTAAAGGACAGGTTAGATAGCGACCGATTGGCCCCAGCCGGTTATGTCCGACCGTCAGGACTATTGCTGGCTTGGCGTTGCATGCCGACGTTGATACGGTGGCCTGTGGTGGCCCTCCCCTATCCCCCCAGGGAGTCTACACAGACTGGGCCCGCCTCACCACCACTCTTTAACCTTCCCCTGCTTCCTGTGGCCGTCCGCAGGCCTGTCTGGCCCACAGAGCCAGACGACTTTGGGCCACAGAGGTGATAAACAAGGAGAGGGAGAAAACAACAGGTGACATTGTCTGTCAGTATTTTGGGCGCTTTTATGGTACGCAACGTTTTGGAGGGAGCAGCAGTACCTCAATCTCACATCTGTCCTTCAATTGGGTAACATAGCTCCTGCTATCAACTTTTTAGCTGCTTTTTAAGGTAAGGTATTAGGATGGGCGCCGACCTCAGAGGAGAAGGTGTTGACAGTTATTCCTCAAATGGATGAATTTGGAAACAAACTTCAGAGAAAAAATTGAAAGCCTGACTCAGCTTTTTTATAAAGAGAAACTTCTTTCTTCCAGTGTAAACTCTTTCTCCCTCACACACACAGACACACACACACACACACGCACACGCACAGACACTGACACACAAACACACACTCGGGCAGTGTGTGTGTGTGTGTGTGTATGATCTGCAAAAGCGCCCATTTTTTTTACGCTAGCACCAGGCTGCTTTTGTTTCTCAATTTGCAAAAGAATCCCAGCAGCCTTCTTACCTTTCCTGAGCTTCGCCGACTTCAATAAACTTCAATAAAGCTCAGCCTCCCGTCTGACCCCTGCCCGCCCCCTCCCTATTGTTCTCTGCCCCAGGACTGGAACCGCACGTGGTACACAGCCAGCCCCGACCTCACCCACTGTTTCCAGAACACGGTGCTGGTGTGGGTGCCCTGTGTGTACCTCTGGCTGCTGGCCCCCTTCTACTGCCTGCACCTCTACTGCCATGGCAACGGACGCATCCGCATCTCCTGCCTCTGCACCGCCAAGATGGTGAGGAACTCCTTGTTCAACTCCAAACTGTTTATCGAGGTTGGAGTCTAGAGAGCGCCGCATTGAGCTTGTGTTGGGACGTTAGACTCTGTGGGTGATGGGTTGGTGGGAGGCGCGTGGCTCGGGAGGTAGAGCGGGTCGGCTGGTAACCGGAAGGTTGCTAGTTCGACCCCCGGCTCCTCCCACCCGAGTGTCGAGGTGTCTCTGAGCGAGACGCCTCACCCTGACTGCTGCTGACCAGCTGGCTGTCGCCCTGCATGGCTGACTCCGCCGTCGGTGTGTGAATGTGTAAATGAATGGAAGAATCTTCATTCTCTGGTTAACAGTCTGTCTGTCCGGTTCATTCTCTGGTTATCTGTCCGTCCGTCTGCTTCATTCTCGGGTGAACTGTCTGTCTGGTTCATTCTCTGGTTAACTGTCTGTCCGTCCGGTTCATTCTCTGGTTATCTGTCTGTCCGTCTGCTTCATTCTCGGGTGAACTGTCTGTCTGGTTCCTCCTCTTGGTAACTGTCTGTCCGTCCGGTTCCACCCGTGGTTAACTGTGTGTCTGTGTGTCTGTGTGTCCCTGCTAGGTGCTGGGCTTCCTGCTGGCCTCCTTCGGCTTCGTGGAGTTCTTCTACATCCTGCTGGAGAGGAGCGGGGAGATCCACCAGCACATGGTGTTCCTGCTCAGCCCCATCGTGCGCAGCGTGACCGTGGTACGAACACATCCCCTCCTCCTGTCTGCTGCGTGCGTGGTGTCATGAGAACCGAACCCTGCTCCTCTCCCAGTATCTTCCCTTCCCCAACACCTTCATCCTCCCCGGCCCAGCAGACTGCCCCGGGGTCGGGGGGGGGGGGGGGGGGGGGGGGGGGGGGGGGGGTTGACTGATTATGGGGTGGAGGCTGGGTGGATTTCAGGACATTATTTATGCAGGGCAGGGCTAGTCTACAATCTGAGCCGTGGACTCTGTGACCAGTGTTGACAAAGATTGCCTTGACTTTTCCTGCTCCCCTCTGTAATTTTGCGTACGGATTGAATCATATCTAACTAAGGAGGGCCCTCTCTTAGCTCGAGAGGGGGGGAACTGTCCTGGAGGTAGAAGGGAAGCAGCAGGGGCGGTGTGTATCAGAAGAACCTGGATTAAAAGGTGCTCATTCTGTGTGTAGGAGTGATGTAGTTTATAACAGTTCAGGGTCTGCAGAGCGGAGACTGAAGGCGGTGATGGAGGTAAAACGTATCGTCTGTGGCCTGAAGCCGGCAAAGAGCAGAACTACAGACTCAGCTCAGACAGCACAGCCCACCCCAGACTCAGACTGAGCAAACATCAACGCGTGTTTGGCCGAGAGGGAAAAACTCGGAGACCTCCCTTTTATTAAGGTGGAGCTTAATTTCCGGGAAGAGGTAAGAGTCACGGCGAAGGGGGAAGGGTTTTGGAGGAGTAAAAGTCAACCCTCAGACTTTTGACACTAATCGGAAGAAGAGTCTGCGCCGGGCAGTGACTAATCGCTGGAGACCATGAGAACACTCCCACAGTGCAACGTGTTTCCGAAGTAATTACAAGGGAGGGCGTTGTAACAGGGGCCTAGTGATGTGCTGAAGTTCCACCCACTATCCTTCTACAAACACGCTGGTGGTTTACAGCAGCGTGTCAAGTCCCCGTTGGACAGGATGGGGTCGATCTGAACAAGGGTCTTGATGTTGACCTATCTTAGGCTCTTCATGCCGATGCTACGTGAACACTCAGGAGAGAAAAGGCAGTACGGTACTTTTAACTTTACCGTGGGAAATATGGCATCGGTGCCGATTCAGAAGAGGAGCCTTCAAGCTATGAAGCGTTGCAGCAATCAGCCGAAGGATCTCTCGCTGTGTGCAGCACACAACGTTGAGCCAGACCGCGGTTGAGATTGAGCCATCGGGAGATCGATGCACACTCAATTACCCTCCAGGGTATTGACATTGAACTTTGAACAGTCAACACCACAGTGTGTACCGAGCTCCCCGGCCATGAGGCCACTAGTTTACTGGCTGGACTGTGTCGGTAGGACGCTGTCTGAATCACGGGCAATCCCAGCACAATCAACATGGTAACAGTTAAGCAACCCAAACCAACTTCCTCCCAGCTCGGGGATGAGCTGGCAATGGCAAAGTGACATCTCACTTGACCATGAGCTTAAACAGGGACAATTATGGTTCAGAAACCACTGAGAAAAAGTGCCTGGTTCCTCTGGAGAGGCGCAGACAGTGGTGTCCTTGCACCGGATCATTGGTTATTTTGGGGTTAAATATCAAGCGTTTCAGAATTCCCCTGCTTGCCGTATAGCGATGGGCTAAGAACAGAGCTGGAGAGAAGATGTAATTTAGCAGAGTGTAAATTTTCTGGGACCTGTTGACAACAACACTGTGTTTCTAGGGATACAGACCTTTCATGAACTGCTTTGCTTCCAACAGGCTAAATTTAGATTCTTCACCGGTCATTATTTATTTTATTATATCAAGGGGTGAAGCCACAAGGGCGTGATTCCAGCAGAGGCCATCTGTGTGCAGGGTGCCTGCACAGAAGTTAAACAACTGAGATGCATGTCTCTGTTTACTCCGAGGGCAGTGGAAAAGCACCGTGGGTTGGGTGGCAGGATGGTATTGGTGCATTTGCAATTAGGACTGGACTAAATAATCTCAAACTTTGAATAATCCTTCAGAATTAAAGTAAGTAGTAAGGTCAAAGCAAAAGGTAAAAGGTCAAACTAATTCAAGAGACATGTCGTTTTTGGAGTCAAGCTCATTGCTCCTATAGGCTCGCTGAGTGTTGAGAAAGAAAATTGGTAAGACAACACTACACTTACCTTCTAGCTGCGGGACTCAAATCTGCACAGGCATTAAAAAGACGAAGCATTCAAACCGTTTTTGTTTGTAAGTGATTTACCAGGGACAAATACACTTCATTAATACACCTCATTGCATTGATCGACCGTCTGTCTGTCCTTCTCTCTCTCTGTGTGTCCAGATCCTGGCCTTATTCATCATCCAGCTAGAGCGGCTGCGAGGATGTCGTTCCTCCGTGTTCCTCTTCCTCTTCTGGGTCCTGGCCGTGGTCTGTTCCCTGGTCCCACTCAGAGCCAAGATCCAGTTGGCAGTGGACGAGGTATGAGCCGCTGGGAACCTAAGGCTGCATGCACTGCACTGTAGCACACCTTTGCATTAGTATTATGTTGGTGTGAATGTACACTTTAGATGCATTAGCACCAGGTGACCCTGGAAGTCGAGGACTTAAGTCGCGTGTGCCAATGTCTAGTTTCAGTGTAACCGACCCACAGTCTAGACACAGGAATCCTCCGTGCCACGGTGTGTTTTTAATGTCGTCTCCTCAGCGTTAACCAGAGGAACAGCGAGTTAACCGACCTCTTGAGAGCCAGACTGACAACTCTGCTCCAGTGTGTCTGTGTTTTATTTAAGACGTTCCTTCCTTCCTGCGAATCCGACTGCAATCATAGCTCTACTACGGGTTGGGTTTCTATTTGGGAGTGCACAGTTAAGAGGGGGGCAGCTGAGGTGGACCTGCAGTCTATAAAAAAAACACTCCCTCACACGGAAGCGCAGCATCCATGTGTGTTTTATTGTCGCCAACGGGTCGATCTCCAACCCCCTGGGGGGATCGTAATGATGGCCGTGTGGAGACACAAAGGAGCAGCTCAGACCAGAGAGGTCCCCACTGTGTTTGATGACTGTCAGCGCAGCGAGCACACGCTCCCCAGTCCATGCATTTAACGTGGATGGACGTATATTTAACCAAAACCATACGAATCCTAAACGCAGATGTGTGCACTATTGAAACGTGATCGACCGCCGCCATCTGTCAAGAGGCTGACGTCTGGTGTTCATTGGACTGGGAGGCTTTTCAATGGCGGTCTCCAGTAAAACTCCAGCTACTGGTGGTAGAGCCCACTGTGGCGGTTCTCTGTTGACTCGGGAGTGCACACCGACATGTTGCAGCAAAACCAGCTTTTACTACGAGGAATCAGAGTCTAAAAGAAAACTTTTTCTTATGATCACGACACCCACGACCCGAGTTGAGCGAGTTCATGTTGTCAGACCCCGTTTGTACACAGGCTGACCCACATTACCCACATTACCCACATTACCCACATTACCTCGCCCACACAGACCCAAACCCAAACTCACCGGCCGTTTTCTCTGTGTGGGATTGTGCTCTGCCTCAACCCCCTTGGTCTCTCTGTCTTCTCCCCCTCTCTCTCTCTCTTTCTCTCTCTCTCTCCCCCATCTCTCTCTCTCTCTCTCTCTCTCTCTCTCTCTCTCTCTCTCTCTCTCTCTCTCTCTCTCTCTCTCTCTCTCTCTCTCTCTCTCTCTCTCTCTCTCTCTCTCGTGCTCTCTCTCTCTCTCTCTCTCTCTCTCTCTCTCTCTCTCTCTCTCTCTCGTGCTCTCTCTCTCTCTCGGCCCATCAACGCTGCAGTAGGATGTTTGTTTCTCGCCCCGTCCTGTTTACTATGACCCTGGCCTTCCCCTATAACCAATACTGCGCCGTGGTTAGGGGGAAGTCAACAACGATGTGACCAATCCCACTGTTTCTTTACGTCCAAAATAACATGTGCATCCCACGCTGCACCAAATGTCGAGAGGTTAATATCGCGGCGTACGGCTTCTCCTGCGATTTAAAGTGAGGTCGGGACCGCAGCCCGGCTATTTACAGAGGCAGGCCGTCAGTGACTGACTGCTTTTTCTGCCATTTCATTGACATAAGGATGGTCGTTAAACTGACTTGGGGTTTTGCCCTGATTCAGCCCCACTGTTCAGAATAAGTCGTTTTTATCGCGTCGGATCTCTGAGTGTAAACTTTGTCTGGCTGTTCGATGAGTATTTAGGGGAAAGCCGAAGGGGGCGTTTTCTAATACAGGGTACACATCTGTGTTGCGAAACTCTGTGCGTGCCCATACTGATGAAAAGAAAAAAAAGACTCTCTCCCGGTCTCTGATCTCCCCCTCCTCTCCCAGGGCATCGGCTCCGACGTGGTCCGCTTCCTGGCCTTCTTCTCCTACTTCACCCTGCAGCTGGCCCAGCTCGTCCTGGTGTGCTTCGCTGACCGGCGCTCCGAGGGGAAGAGCGGCACTGAGAAGGTAGGAGAGAGAGGGGAACGTGGAGCGTGGTTGAACCGCTTCCGTCACACAGATTGTCTCGACCTGACGTCGGCGGACAACAGATTCCCGCGAGGGCCTCTCTGTGGTTTTCGACGCTCGGTACGACTTTCCCTTTTGGAGGAAGTGGCGTGATTCACTTCCTCCTGCGTCGTCCCACTCGGAGGCCGGTGCCTATGGTTTCCTATGAGGAGGGTGTGAAGGAATGTGCCGCGCGTTGCTTTCTCCGTCGACGGAGCTCACTGAATAAACACTCGCTCTCCGGCTTTAAGACGTTAAGCCTCGAGTTCCGGGGGGAGGTTTTTAACATTTATATGGAGGGCATTCAGCATACGCTTTTATCCAAAGCGACTTACAAAAAGAAAATTCGTCGGAAGAAAGAGAAACATATCTCTGTCGGTACAGTAAAGATGTTCATAGAACCAAGTGCCAAGCACTAACCATCACTAGGTTGACCCATTCCCCGTACACAACAGAGATAGCTAGGATAAGATGCTACACAGGTACTATTTTTTAAATGTAAGGAGGTACAACATACAGTAAGGGCATAAGAGGGTTGTGGGGGTGGGTTATACAGCCAAGATGAACTCTGAACAAGGGAGTCTTGAGTCCCTCCCGGCTCGGCTGGTGAGCAACTCTGCGGTCCTGACGTCAGCGGGGAGCTCGTTCCACCGCCGCGGTGCCAAAACAGGTCGTCACACCACGTGACTCGAACAGCACATCCAAAACCGTGTTTTTCCCAAGAGGCTCATGACAAACGGGAAAACAACCGGGAAATCCAGTGTGTCCACACAAGACGCGTGACGTCAGTTTTAATGGGAGCTAAACGGGGAGAGTGAGTGGAAAAGTCCCTCGGGCGGTGTGGGGGGACTGGCACAGGCCCCGGACGGGGAGTGTGGGGAGCCACAGCCGCCTGCAGGGGGACACACCCTTCCTCCACTTCCCCCTCCGTCCTCCTACTCACCGGACACTGGCAGGCCAGGGATGGGGAGGAGGAGGTGGAGGAGGTGGAGGACGAGGAGGTCGAGGGGGGGGAGGGAGGTCAATAAAACAGCAGCTTCAGGGTTAGGGAGAGTGGGTAAACTCACCGGTGTTTGATTGGGTGCTCAACAAGGGAGAGCGTGTGTGTGTGTGTGTGTGTGTGTGTACGCGCGTGTGTGTGTGAGTGCATGTGTATGTGTGTGTGTGTGAGTGCATGTGTATGTGTGCGTGTGCGTGTGCGTGTGCGCGTGTGTGTGCGTGTGTGTGCGTGTGTGTGCGTGTGTGTGTGTGTGTGTGTGTGTGTGTGTGTGTGTGTGTGTGTGTGCAGGCTAGACCTTTGAAATGATCCCCATACCACCACACCAGGAAGCTGCTGAACACAAGACTTTATTCTGGTTCTGTGGGAGTCGAAGGCCATGCCGTCATAACACACACACACACACACACACACAGACACACACACACACACACACACACACACACACACACACACACACACACAGACACACACACACACACGCGCGCGCACACACACACACACACACACACACAGACACACACACAGACACACACACACACACGCGCGCGCACACACACACACACACACACGCACACGCACACGCACACGCACACACACGCACACGCACACACACACACACCAGCTCCATTCAACCCTCTGCAGTACGATTGCTACTCCTGAAGGCTGTTGTGTTGTGTTGAGTGAAATCACACGCAATGCGCCCGCTGAATGACCGTCTCTGGCCTGTCATTTGTCCCAGAACCCCTGTCCCGTGAAGGATGCCTCGTTCCTGTCCAAGATCCTCTTCTGGTGGTTCACCGGGTAAGAGGAGCGGCTCTCTGAAGCCTCTCATTCATGAGGCTGACTCACGCTGCGTCTGTTTACAACGTGGGCTTGTTTTAGTTGGCTATAGCACTGTGATCTGTTTGTTTCTCTCTCTCTCTCCCTCTCCCTCTCTCACTCATCCTCTCTCATTCTCTCTCCCCCTCTCTCCCCCTCCCCCTTTCTCTCTGTCTCTCTCTCCCTCTCTCTCTCCCCCCCCCCCCCCCCCTCTCTCTCTCTCTCTCTCTCTCTCTCTCTCTCTCTCTCTCCCTCAGTCTGGTGGTGAAGGGGTATCGCTCGCCCCTGGAGGCCGACGACCTGTGGCACCTGAGGGACGAGGACAGCTCCGATAAGATCCTCTCCGACCTGGAGAAGGAGTGGAACGCCGAGTGCGCCCGCATTCAAAAGTGAGCCTTTCTTCGGCTTCTCCACCAAAATGTCCATTTTTAAATTCTTGCTCATTATCTTCAATCCCCCTCCTTTGTGTTTTCACCACATCAGCCACGGAACAGTTGGGTGTCTAGAGGACATGTCAGGGCTTTTTTTTTTTGGGGGGGGGGGGAGCAGGAGTAGGGGGGGGGGTTGGGGGGGTGACACAACGGCATGGTCCATTAATACTCAGAGTGACTCCGTTGTTGTTCGCCATGTTTCTGGTTTCTGTTCATGTCCCTTTGATTTACAGAGCTCTTTATTGATTCCTGCCGCTGTCTAACCGCTGGTGTAGCTGAGAGGCAGCAGAATCAACGGCTCTTTATGGCTCTGTGGCGCGACTGCAGCACAGCAGCTGTCTGCAATATGAGCCAAGAAGATCTGGGGCAGCAGAATCACAATCCAGACTGATTCATCACCAGAAACACTTCAGACCGCAAACTAAATGTTAGGACAGAGAATTCTGAGGATGGTATTATAACGTAATGTTAAGATCGAACGCATCCGTCTCTATTTTAAGACCTTAAATACCGTCCATAAAATAAAAATATCCTTACTTTGAGGATTATAATTACCAAACAGTTACCCTCGGCAACCGTTCATAAGTGAGGGAATCCCTCTTCTGAGAGCTGAGGTTCCTGTTCCTGCTCTTCCTGCTATAAATGATGGGGCTGAGAGTAGTACCTTATTCCTTTGTCCATTTACCTTTGGGGCGGCATGTGGCTCAGGAGGTAGAGCGGGTCGGCTGGTAACCAGAAGGTTGCTAGTTCGATCCCTGGCTCCTCCTAGCTGAGTGTCGAGGTGTCCCTGAGCGAGATGCCTCACCCTGACTGCTCCCGACCAGCTGGCTGTCGCCCTGCGGGGCTGACTCCGCCGTCGATGTGTGAATGAGTGAATGAGTGCATGGGTGGGTGAATGTGAGGCGATGATTGTGAAGCACTTTGAGTGGCCACTGGTTAGAGTAGTATAAATGCAGTCCGTTTACTATACAAGGCAGGGGCGCTGCGACCAGGAGAGGGCCCTGGTCTCAGTCCCCACCCTGGGTCCAGCCCACCCCTACCCTCCCTAACTCTCCTCCCCCCCTGACAGGCAGGAGAAGGTCCTGGCCTCGGGGACCGCCCTGGGGGCCAAGCTGCCCGACCAGGCGCAGCTCCTCCGGAAGCTGCAGCGGGAGCAGAGCTCCGGCTTCTTCCTACTCCGCACGCTGACGCGCAAGTTCGGCCCGTACTTCCTGACCGGGACGCTGTGCATCGTGTTCCACGACGCCTTCATGTTCGCCATCCCGCAGGTGCTCAGGTGAGGAGACGAGGAACCGAGAGCAACGCAAACAACAACCTGTGTTCTATTAAGAGGGGATGACAACCGGACGACCGGATTGGTCACGTTCCCCTGATGGTTAGCTTCCTTCGCTGTAATAGGCTGATGATCACCATCGGTTGAATAGTATGGGCCGTGCAAAAAAATGCAAGAGGCTAGTTACGTTTACATTGAGGGCATTTTAGCAGACGCTTTTATCCAATGTGACGTACAAAAGACAAAGCTCAGACAAAGATTCGTACAGTGACGGCGGAGTCGACGGCGGAGTCGACCACGCATCGGCGACAGCCAGCTCGTTGGCAGCAGTTAGGGGTCGCGCTCGGGGTCACCTCAACCCTAACCTCAACCCTAACCATCAGCTAGGGGGAGCCGGGATTGAGCTAGCCTTGTAACCTTCTGGTTAAACAAGTCGTCCCGCTCTGCCTCCTGAGCTGACGCCAAACCTTCAGTCACGACCCGAGCAGCAAAACAAACACGACCACCAAAACATCAACACAGAACGAACGGGGGCAGAGGGCGTTCCCGAACCAGCGCAACAAAAACAATCTGACCATCCTTCTCTTTCTTTTGCTCGGGGGAATAATTTCTTTCGCAATCTCTCGGCGTAAACAAAGCGGGACGACGCAGAGAGAGAGAGAGAGAGAGAGAGAGAGAGAGAGAGAGAGAGAGAGAGAGAGAGAGAGAGAGAGAGAGAGAGAGAGAGAGAGAGAGAGAGAGAGAGAGAGAGAGAGAGAGAGAGAGAGAGAGAGAGAGAGAGGGGAGAGAGAGCGAGAGAGAGCGAGAGAGCGAGAGAGCGAGAGAGAGAGAGAGAGAGAGAGAGAGAGAGAGAGAGAGAGAGAGAGAGGGGAGAGAGAGAGAGGAGAGAGAGAGAGAGAGAGAGAGAGAGAGAGAGAGAGAGAGAGAGAGGGGAGAGAGAGAGAGAGGAGAGAGAGGGAGAGAGAGGGAGAGAGAGAGAGAGAGAGAGAGAGAGAGAGAGAGAGGGGAGAGAGAGAGAGGGGAGAGAGAGAGAGAGAGGGGAGAGAGAGAGAGAGAGAGGGAGAGAGAGAGAGAGAGAGAGAGAGAGAGAGAGAGAGAGAGAGAGGGGGGAGAGAGAGAGAGAGAGAGAGAGAGAGAGAGAGAGAGAGAGAGAGAGAGAGAGAGCGTGGGGGGGGAGCGGCGGTGGTGACCCGCGGCCGGCGAGCGTCACGGCGGTCCCCAGACAGGAATGTTGTTGTTGACGTACGGCTAAAGGCTACAGCGACGTGTTAATTACAGCCCTGGCAGCGGGCGGCGCAGGCAGACAGGCCACCGCAGTCTTCTCCGTGGAAGGTACCGGCGAGCAGAGGAGCCCGCGGGGAAGAGGTGCTGGTGGACCACAATGAGGCGGGCGGCCGCCAAGTGTGTGTGGGACGGCCCGCCGCAGGGGGGGGAGAGTGTTGTGCTGCGCGAGGCACGCCGTGGTCATTGATCCAGAGGGCAGCGGGGGGGGGGGGGGGGGGACGGGACCCAGAGAGAGACAGGGCTCGTGCTCGTCACAGAGGTGGTTGAAGGGTAGGAGGGAGATTCCAAGAGAGAGACAGGGGTAGGAGGGGAGACGTGGGAGGGAGACCCAGAGAGAGGGGAAAGGGTGGGAGGGAGACCCAGAGAGAGGGGAAAGGGTGGGAGGGAGACCCAGAGAGAGACAGGTGTGGAAAGGGTAGGAGGGAGACCCAGAGAGAGCCAGGGATTATGTTCATCCTCACACAGGTGGGGAAAGGGCAGGAAGGGAGACTGGAGGAGGTAGATGATCGTCATTGTTCGTTGTTCCGTTCCCATGAAGGGGAGCTCTGGGTTTGAAGGTCAGCAGTCTCACCTGGAGACATCTCAGAGCCGGCCTGAAGCCACCTGCTCTTCAGTGACGTAGGAAGGGAAATCCCTGGCCTTTGCTTTGGATTACAGCATCTAATAATGACAATAAGGACAAAAGTGTGTTAATAGTTATATAGTCATCGAGTTAACCGACGGTGTGTTATAATACTAATACATCTGTTTTATGTAGCACTTTTCTAAGTACTCAAAGACGATTATCAGAGTGAACACAAAATAAAATAATTTTATAAGAACGTATATTATTGATAAATATAAAAAAGGAGGAAGAGGAGAGAAGGGCTGTGTGGTGAAAGCGGTTATATATCAGATGAAGTAAACCACGAAGAACGAATCCTAATCTAACACCTCAAAGACGTCATGGAGGAGCCCCTGACCCCCGGAGCTCTGACCCTCTGCCTGTGGTTCCCCCCCCCCCCCCGCCGACAGCCTGCTGCTGGGCTTCATGAGGGACGACGAGGCGCCTCTCTGGAAGGGCTACTTCTACGCCACGCTCATCTTCCTGCTGTCCTGCCTGCAGTCGCTCTTCAACCACCAGTACATGTACACCTGCTTCACCGTGGGCATGCGCGTCAAGACCGCCGTCATGGGCCTCGTCTACAGGAAGGTGGGTGTCTCTCGCCCAAACAACGACATAGACGTAGAACATAGAAATTAATAGAAAGGTGGACATTGTCTACTTTATTGTGCTTACAATAAAGCCCTAAACCATAACCCTGATATCCCAACTAACCGTTGCACAAACCATGGACTTTATCTTAGACTTTTAGATTTGTGTATTGTATTTTCTATATTTTATTCTCTGATTCTTACTGTAATATCACGTTAACGTTGTGTTCTGTATTGATATATTTTGTAGATTTGATGCTCTGGTTCTTATTTTAGTATCCAGTTACACTTCTGTATTGGTGTATTTTGTACTTTAATACCCACTCTCACGGCCATACCTCCGTTAGCTTGTGCTGGGGTGTTAACCCGTGTCTCTGGTTGGTCACCGTGGTTAGGTGTTAACCCGTGTCTCTGGTTGTAACCCTAACCCTCACTGTGGTGAGGTGGTGTTAACCCGTTCCCTCGTGCTGAGATGTTAACCCGTCCCTCCTGTCGCCTCCAGTCTCTGGTGATCAACAGCTCTGCCCGGAGGACGTGCACCGTGGGAGAGATCGTGAACCTGGTGTCGGCTGACACCCAGAAGCTCATGGACTTCGTGGTGTACTTCAACGCAGTGTGGCTCGCGCCCATCGAGATCGCTCTCTGCCTCTTCTTCCTCTGGCAGGTAACCAGTCTGGGACATAAGCAGAGACGTACCGATACCGATTCCTGAACTTGGGTATCGATACTGATACCGACGATATACCGATAAAGCATCTAGCATTGTCACTACTAACAGCACTTGTTCTTATTGAAGGGTTATCTTACGAAGACAGCGATGTAGAGTCTGTTCTCTTACGGATAATTTATATTTATAATCTATAATTATAATAATACATTTGTAATCTTGTAGTTAAGTGTGAGCATCCATGTTTTTCTGACTTGGTAGCTCCAACGCACGTCGGTCGGAGATGACGCGTTTCCCATTCCGGCTTTCCACCTCAAACCGTTACCGAACGCAGCATAACACTGTAGTGTTTGTGATGTTCTCTGCCTTGGTAGTAAATTAGTCCTGTGATGGTTTCGGATCTGCTCATAGACTTGCGTACCCGCCGATACCCGATTCTGCATTTTAGGCAATATCTCAGGAATTTCCGATTCTGGTATCGGTATCGTAACCCTAGACATAAACACGCGTCTCCTTCTAACGTTCCTTGTCGCTACAAGACGTGCACTAAAGTGACCGACTGGGATTTTATTTATATATTTTTTACAGCATCTCGGGCCGTCTGCGTTGGCCGGGATCGCCACGGTCATCCTCATCTTCCCACTCAACGGGTACATCGCCAAGAAGAGGAGCAAATTACAGGTACTGACTCACTCGATCTTCCCCACCTTCAACTCAGCACCACTGCCGCAGACATCTGGCCTGCAGTCTGTCTGTCCACCCTTAGTCTGCTGTCTGTCTGTCTGTCTGTCTCTGTCTGTCTGTCCGCCTTAGCCTGCTGTCTGTCCGTCAGTCCGGCCAGCGCTCAGATCAGAACGTGGCTGCTTTTCCTCTGTCCACAGCCATCTGTCCTCTGTGGATGTCCATAACAAAGCACTTTAAACCCAATGAGGCAGAGACGGGGCAGGGAGGGGAAAGGCTTTTTGTAATTCTTTGTAGAGGAACAACAGAGGCGTGTTGTAGGCAGGGAGGAATGTGCTGGATTCCTTTGTGTTCATAGACTTGTAAAGTGTAACCAGCCCCGTAGCTCAAATAAATAATAAATAAGTCGCACTCTTAAGACTTTTAACGAGTGCGGCCGAACCCACGCTAACCGACGCAGGAATCAGCTCTGTGTTGTTGGCTCCTTCCCCAGTGGCATTCTCGCTGGGTGAATGGCCACTACTCTCTTGGTGTTGTTTTTTACATTGCATTTACACACTTTAATATACTTTGAAGTACTGGCACTAGGCCACTTTATAGTTTATACTGTTTGCCCTGATTGTTCTGTTTGTTCTTACTTTAGCATCTCTTTCTGTTTTCCTCAGCACTACTTTGTATTTTTATCGTATTGTATTTTATCCTGTGTTTTCAATTGCTGCTCTGCTTCAAAAAAGGGATTTGGAATTTGTAAGGATTAATAAAGTTTGTATCTATCTATCTATCTATCTATCTATCTATCTATCTATCTATCTATCTATCTATCTATCTATCTATCTATCTATCTATCTATCTATATAAAACAAATATCTAAAGGCTTGACCCTTGAAACCTCTCTGACCCGACAGGAGGTCCAGATGAAGTTCATGGACGGTCGGATTCGCCTGATGAACGAGATCCTGAGTGGGATCAAGATCCTGAAGTTCTACGCCTGGGAGAAGGCCTTCCTGGAGCAGGTCCTGGGCTACCGGGAGAAGGAGCTCCAGGCCCTGAAGAAGTCCCAGGTCCTCTACTCCATCTCCTTCGCCTCCTTCAACTGCTCCTCCTTCCTGGTAAGAGGGGATAATGGTCAATGTGTAATGGTGACTTTTATACAGCGCTTTCCGAAGCAGGGGCCTCTCAAAGCGCTTCACAATACTGCCAAACATTCACGCATTCATGCACACATTCACACACCGACGGCAGTGTCAGCCATGTAAGGCGAAAGCCAGCTGGTCAGGAGTGGTCAGGGTGAGGTGCCTTGCTCAAGGACACCTTGACACACGGGTTCGAACCAGCAACCATCTGGTCACCAGCCAACCCGCTCCACCTCCTGAGCCACATTCCGCAGATAATGTGAACAATGTGCCAGTGGAGAGAAGTAAACATGAGAGCAGGAAGCTGAATGTACTCAGAACCTCCGAGCCACAGACAATTATGCCTCTTCCCGCAGACCTCCTCTGATGCCAGCGCTCTTCCCCTTTTTCCTTCTCTCCTCTCTGGTTCTTTGACCTCAGATTGCCTTCGCCATGTTCGGTGTCTACGTCACCATCGACGCCAGGAACGTCCTGGACGCGCAGAAGGTCTTCGTGTCGATGGCGCTGATCAACATCTTGAAGACGCCACTCAGCCAGCTCCCCTTCGTGATGAGCACCACCATGCAGGTAACAGTCGTCACTCATCACCACCCGATTAGTCAGCTGTCACTCATCACCACCCGATTAGTCAGCTGTCACTCATCACCACCCGATTAGTTAGCTGTCACTCATCACCACCCGATTAGTCAGCTGTCACTCATCACCACCCGATTAGTCAGCTGTCACTCATCACCACCCGATTAGTCAGCTGTCTCACTCATCTGTCTGCATTAGATGAGGGGAACGTGTGTGTGTGTGTGTATGTGTGTGTGTGTGTGTGTGTGTGTGTGTGTGTGTGTGAAAGAGTGAGTGAAAGAGTGAGTGAGTGAGTGAGACTGAGTCACAACGGGAGCAGGATTACAGGACTGCCTAATAAATAAATATATAAAACATTCATTATGTATATTAAGGTAATAGGTAGTCCTGTTTATTCCTTTTTATCTCTTCAATTTTCTTTGAAGAGATAAGCATGGCTTCATTAAAGTCCCTCTTTGCTGCAGGCTATCGTCTCGCTGAGGCGTCTGGGGAAGTACCTGTGCTCAGAGGAGCTGAAGGGGGACAACGTCACAAAGGCCGCCTACAGTCTGGGTAAGAGGACACCGCGCCATACCCCACCACCTCATGGCTCTGGGTCTGTTCACCATACCCCACCACCTCATGGCTCAGGGTCTGTTCACCATACCCCACCACCTCATGGCTCTGGGTCTGTTCACCATACCCCACCACCTCATGGCTCAGGGTCTGTTCACCATACTTCACCACCTCATGGCTCTGGGTCTGTTCACCGTACCCCACCACCTCATGGCTCTGGGTCTGTTCACCATACCCCACCACCTCATGGCTCTGGGTCTGTTCACCGTACCCCACCACCTCATGGCTCTGGGTTTGTCCACCATACCCCACCCCCTCATGGCTCTGGGTCTGTCCACCGTACCCCTCCACCTCATGGCTCTGGGTCTGTCCGCCGTACCCCACCACCTTGTGGCTCTGGGTATGTTCACCGTACCCCACCACCTCATGGCTCTGGGTCTGTTTACCGTACCCCACCACCTCATGGCTCTGGGTCTGTCCGCCGTACCCCACCACCTCATGGCTCTGGGTCTGTCCACCGTACCCCACCACCTCATGGCTCTGGGTCTGTTCACCATACCCCACCACCTCATGGCTCAGGGTCTGTTCACCATACTTCACCACCTCATGGCTCTGGGTCTGTTCACCGTACCCCACCACCTCATGGCTCTGGGTCTGTTCACCATACCCCACCACCTCATGGCTCTGGGTCTGTTCACCATACCCCACCACCTCATGGCTCTGGGTCTGTTCACCGTACCCAACCACCTTATGGCTCTGGGTCTGTTCACCATACCCCACCACCTCATGGCTCTGGGTCTGTCCACTGTACCCCTCCACCTCATGGCTCTGGGTCTGTCCACCGTACCCCTCAACCTCATGGCTCTGGGTCTGTCCACCGTACCCATCCACCTCATGGCTCTGGGTCTGACCACCGTACCCCACCACCTCATGGCTCTGGGTCTGTTTACCGTACCCCACCACCACATGGCCCTGGTTCCCGTACACAGATGGAACCACAAGCTGTCAGAACCAATTTAAAAACCGATCTGGAAGCGGTGTAGTTTATATCAGCGGTGGTTTGGAGGCCTTAGAGGTTGATGTGTATTGTCAGTTTCCCCCCGGCTGCCAGGCAGACAGGGTAATTATGGGATGTAGCTATTTAGCCAAATCACTGTGTGAAGTCAGACATATGATTCACTGAAAGAGAAAAG
>NC_044050.1:29268057-29332578 GCF_902167405.1 Gadus morhua | reverse complement strand
CCCCCCCCCCCCCCCCCCCCCCCCCCCCCCCCCCCCCCCCCCCCCCCCCCCCCCCCCCCCCCCCCCCCCCCCCCCCCCCCCCCCCCCCCCCCCCCCCCCCCCCCCCCCCCCCCCCCCCCCCCCCCCCCCCCCCCCCCCCCCCCCCCCCCCCCCCCCCCCCCCCCCCCCCCCCCCCCCCCCCCTCCCCCCCCCCCCCCCCCCCCCCCCCCCCCCCCCTCTCTCCAGCGGGGAGTCTGGTGCGGGGAAGACAGAGAACACCAAGAAGGTGATCCAGTACCTGGCTGTGGTGGCCTCCTCACACAAGGGCAAGAAGGAGACCAGCGCCGTAAGTCCTCACTCGCCCCCACCCCCCGTGTGTGTGTCTGTGTGTGTGTTGTTGTGTGTTCCAAAAGACGGGACTCGTTGTGCAGTGTCCCTCGTGTTGAGCGGTGAACTGCGCGCGTTTAACTCTGTGTGTCGCCATTTCCTTCAAATAGCAGCAGGCAGGAGTTCAGTTGGCCTACGTGAGTAAAGAGAACCCCCTCTGGCGTGTGTTTTGGTGTGTCGTTCCGTGTGGCGTGGTGTGTGTGTGTGTGTGTGTTCCTTATCCAGGCTAGACCCTGCATGCATCAGTAGTTTCACTCTGGATGAAAAAACGAATTACAATCTGTTTGAAATAGCTCGGGTCCTTCACTCAGACTGTTTAGTCTCCCCATTCCTCCCCCGTTTTACCATAACAGGATCTGCATCTCTTTGGAACAACATGCGGTCATTACCGATGGCATGCTGCTCCAACCCCCCCCCCCCCCTCCCCCCCCCAAGTCACTTCACATGGCTGTGAGCCCGCTCCATCAAAAGCCCATTTCTGTTTGATGCAGCGGGTTTATCAACCGTTTGGTTCTGGTCCACCTCACAACAGAGCGATGATGTTGGCGTTGGTGTTTCAGAACCAGCCTTCCCCTGCTGGGGTGGGACCTGCGCCTCTCCAGCACGGGGAAGGGTCCACCCTAGACGTGTAGCAAGCGATACTAAACCAGGCACCGTGTGAGCATGCCCGTTCGCTCTCCTCTCTCTCCATCATATTGTACCACAGCAATATGAGCTCCCACAGAGGTCCGTCGACCGTGTGGGTTTGCACAGTGTGGAGGTCAGCTGACCTTGAAGCCCTTTCCGACAGCAATGACCCCCCTGCTCCTCCTCCCTCGTGGAGGGGAGGAGGAATGGGTCACATGACACGCATGTTGTTATCGTGCTGGGGTTCCTGGCGATAGGCTGAGCCCCTGTCAGTGTCAAACACTCCTCGGTCATGTGTGTGCGAGCACAAGGCCACTCGTTCATCATGTGCGGACAGAACTACAGCCCTGGAGTCCTTTCTCCTCCTCAACCCTACTTATGGGGGCGATCCATCTTTATCTCTGCTCCTTATTGTTTCTGACCCTCTGCTGTTTGTCTTTCCTATGTCTCTCCAGCATGCTCACTTCCTCCCTTCAACCCTCTGTCGGAGTGCCAAAACTGAGATAATCTTTTCCCTCTCTCTCTCTCTTCCTCTCTCTGTTTTTGTTCTCTCTCTCTCTCTCTCTCTCTCTCTCTCTCTCTCTCTCTCTCTCTCCCTCTCTCTCTCTCCCTCTTCCTCTCTCTTCCTCTCTGCTTCCGGCTCTATCTCGTTCTCTCCTTCCTCGGGTCCTGGTAGGGTCTGAGGCCGTGAAGACTCAGCTCTCTTTCCTCTGCCAGCTCCTCGCTGTCAGCTGGTCTGTACCCTTCCTTCTTTTCTTAACCTTTCAGAGCAAAAGTTCACATTAAGTCATTCAGCAGGTCAGCAGATTACAGGTGAGACTGGGAATAATCAATAAGGCAACAATCAATATCGGAGCAGACACAAAAAAATAAGTAGAATCCTCAGTTGTATGTGATAGAAGTACCATGAGCAGACACAACATACCTCATTCTGTGTTTTTCTGTGTAGTCTTTTTCAAGAGAGAGAGACTGTGTCCGAGGGGGGGGCTACTGTACCTGACCTGTTGCCAGGCCGGTGCCTTTGATCAACTGGATTAGCTAAAGGCTAGAGGGATCTCTCTTTGATCAGCTCCATTAGCTAGATGCTAGGGGGATCATTTCACTTACTGAACATCAGTTCACCGACCAAATTGTGCGGTCAAAAGAGGAGCAAAAACACATCTCAAAAGATTTGTTTTTGTTTTACCGGTTAAGAATCCCTTAAAGAGATTAAGGGATTAGTACCATAGTGGAATCATCCTCAACTACTTTAGACAGGTACAATAACAGTTTAAAAACACAGCCCATCTCTCCTCTGAGATTCTCATTATCTAATATTAATCTACCACCACTCTCCCCTCCACACTAACACCCCTCATTGAATGTGTCATTGTGGATGGTAACGAACATGCCCGCATGTCCCGCTGTCTCCACCAGGGGGAGCTAGAGAAACAGCTCCTGCAGGCCAACCCCATCCTGGAGGCTTTCGGAAACGCCAAGACCATTAAAAACGATAATTCCTCCCGCTTTGTGAGTTTTTATCTTAGATTTATATTCTACTATCAAATTATTTTGATGGTGAAAGCTATTCATTAATTTTGTATTAGTTATTTATCGATTGTTGTATTGTGTCAATGTGAATTGAATAATGATTGAATTAACTATCACCTGCTTAATTTTATCTTCCAGGGTAAATTTATTCGTATCAACTTTGATGTGACCGGCTATATCGTCGGAGCCAACATCGAGACTTGTATCCTACCAAAATACAAATGATTTACACCTCTTCCATCCACATGAACACTGCTGTGATCTTGTAAACACATGTCATCTTATTTTATACTCATGAGTTTGCAGTATTTCATCAGTGTTTATTTGTACATAATCTATACTAAAATGAATGAATGCCGTTAGCAATGTGGCTCAACAGAAGACCTATGGTGCTGGGTCTGCTTCAGTAAGCTTGAGGCCTAGGCAGCTCCTAAGTAGCTCCTAGGTAGCTCCTAGGTAGCTCCTAGCTAGCACCTAGGTTACTCCCTCATAGCTCCTGGGTCTCCTTTGTGTCTCCTTGACTCCTTCTCCTCCAGACTTGCTGGAGAAGTCTCGCTGCATCCGACAGGCCAAGACCGAGAGGGCCTTCCACATCTTCTACTACATGATCGCCGGAGCCAAGGACAAGGTCCGAGGTAAGGCGGAACGGTATGCTGCAGGGTTCGTATCTAGGAAGGAACGAACCAAACGTGTTCAGAATGAGTTGGAGCCGGTGACTCATGTTGTTGTGACCCACAAACTGACCCCCACCATCTTGGTTCCCCTCCAGAGGAGCTGCTGCTGGAGTCCTTCGCGAACTACCGCTTCCTGAGCTTCGGGAGCGTGGGGATCACGGGCCAGCAGGACGACGAGATGTACGAAGAGACCATGGAGGCCATGAGCATCATGGGGCTGACGGAGGAGGAGAGGATGGGTACGGACCCTCGGGGGGGCTCTCAGGGGGCCGCGTTCTACCTGGAGGCCCCCAGGGCTCCAAATGATAGCCAGCTACTGCTTGGAGACATGATGGGGAACGCAGGCTTCTCCTCTGTTTCCTCCTCTCTCCTCTCCTCTCCTCTCTCCTCTCCTCTCCTCTCTCCTCCTCTCTCCTCTTCTCTCCTCTCCTCCTCTCCTCCTCTCACCTCTTCTCTTCTCTTCTCCTCTCTCCTCTCCTCTCCTCTCCTCATCAGTCTAGTCCACTGTCTCCCATGGCCATCTCTACATTATGGGATGGTCCACCGTGGTCCCTGGTGGTTGTAGTCTTGTGTAAACCCTGTGGTCCTGTGTTCCTGCTCCAGGCATCATGAAGGTGTGCTCCGCCGTGATGCAGCTGGGGAACATTGAGTTCAAGAAGGAAAGGAACCAGGAGCAGGCCACCATGCCCGACAACACAGGTGAGACATGGAGCTACTGCTCCTACTGAGACATGGACCTACTGCTAGAACTACTATTAGAACTAGTTACGATGGACATACTGCTAGTTCTACTCCTACTACTGCTAGAACTCAATCCCATCCCATTCATGTGTTATAAACACAGATATGTCCCTAACTGTGAGTGAATGAGGGCTTTAGAGAAGATTTGAGAGTTGTCAACAGTGAGAGCAAAGAGGAGCAAGATTTTGAAGCTCAACAATTCAGTGTTGTTGAATTCAGTTTCTGACTGAATTCTCAGTCAGAAACGTGCCGGGCGCCGTCGTCAATCTAGATGGGTTATTAATCTGAGCGCTCTCCATCGCTCTGCCCCCCCCCCAGCCGCCCAGAAGGTGTGCCACCTGCAGGGCATCAACGTGACGGACTTCACCCGCGCCGTCCTCACCCCCCGCATCAAGGTCGGCCGCGAGGTGGTGCAGAAGGCCCAGACCAAGGAGCAGGTAGGAGGGGGGGGCTTCATGAGGTCACTTTGGACTCATTGGTTAATTTAGGTTGATCACGGTGCAGTGATAAAGTTGTGTTGTATCCGGTTTAATATTAACACACACACGTGTTTGTTTGTACGTGTGTGTATGTGCTCCGGTGTGTGTGCGTGAATGTGTGTGTGTATATGCTCATGCTTTTTTGTGTGTGTGTGTGTGTGCGTGTGCGTGTGCGTGTGCGTGTGCGTGTGTGTGTGTGTGTGTGTGTGTGTGTGTGTGTGTGTGTGTGTGTGTGTGTGTGTGTGTGTGCTCCTGTATGTGTGTGTGTGTGTGTGCTCCTGTGTGTGTGTGTGTGTGTGTGTGTGTGTGTGTGTGTGTGTGTGTGTGTGTGTGTGTGTGTGTGTGTGTGTGTGCGTGCGTGTGCGTGTGCGTGTGCGTGTGTGCCAGGCGGACTTTGCCATCGAGGCCCTGGCCAAGGCCATGTTCGAGCGGCTGTTCCGCTGGATCCTGATGAAGGTGAACAAGGCCCTGGACAAGACCAAGAGGCAGGGGGCCTCCTTCCTGGGCATCCTCGACATCGCAGGCTTCGAGATCTTTGAGGTATGATCACAGACTCACACACACACACACAACACACACACACACACACACACACACACACACACACACACACACACACACACACACACACACACACACCCTACATCACTAACCTGGGTGGGTGTGTTCTCCACCTCTGATCGGGGCCTGCTGATTGGTGGGTGTGTTGGTGGGTTTGTTCTCCCCCTCTGATTGGTGGGTGTGTTGATGGTGGGTGTGTTCTCCCCCTCCTGATTGGTGGGTGTGTTGATGGTGGGTGTGTTCTCCCCCTCCTGATTGGTGGGTGTGTTGATGGTGGGTGTGTTCTCCACCACCTGATTGGTGGGTGTGTTGATGGTGGGTGTGTTCTCCCCCTCCTGATTGGTGGGTGTGTTGATGGTGGGTGTGTTCTCCACCACCTGATTGGTGGGTGTGTTGATGGTGGGTGTGTTCTCCCCCTCCTGATTGGTGGGTGTGTTGATGGTGGGTGTGTTCTCCCCCTCCCCAGGACAACTCCTTTGAGCAGCTGTGCATCAACTACACCAATGAGCGGCTTCAGCAGCTGTTCAACCACACCATGTTCGTGCTGGAGCAGGAGGAGTACCAGAGGGAGGGCATCGACTGGAACTTTATCGACTTCGGCCTGGACCTGCAGCCCTGCATCGAGCTCATCGAGAGACCCGTGAGTCCTGCCTTCACACACACACACACACACATAGACACACACACATACACACACACACACACACACACATACACACACACACACAGTGTCCCTAGTTCATGTGTTGAGCGCCACCTGGAGGAGCAGGGAAGTAGCGACGCTAGGAACAGGGACATCTGTTAAGAGCGCCTTCTTTTATAAATTAGAATATTGATATTTTGCGCCAGCGTATCGATTCTCCTATCGCACGAAGAAAGGCGGCGACATACCGCTGTATCGATATTTTGTCCCGCCCCCACTACCTAAGTGGTCGGTATGAGATCATGGGGAGGATGGTCTCACCTGGATCCGCCGTCTCTTCCAGAACAACCCCCCCGGCATCCTGGCCCTGCTCGACGAGGAGTGCTGGTTCCCCAAGGCCACAGACATCTCCTTCGTGGAGAAGCTGATGAACACACAGGGGAACCACGTCAAATTCTCCAAGCCCAAGCAGCTCAAAGACAAGACAGAGTTCGCTGTGCTTCACTACGCTGGGAAGGTACGTAGATAGATATACATATGGATAGATATCTAGATGTACAGAAAGACAGATAGACAGATTGATAGACAGACGGATAGACAGACGGATAGAAAGACAGACGGAGAGACGGACGGACGGACGGACGGACGGACGGACGGACGGACGGACGGACGGACGGACGGACGGACGGACGGACAGACAGATGTTTCAGTGCTGTCCTATGTCCATCCTGTCGCTGTGTAGGTGTGCTACAATGCCACGGCCTGGCTGACGAAGAACATGGACCCCCTGAACGACAACGTCACCAACCTGCTCAACAGCTCCTCCAGCCCCTTCGTACAGGACCTCTGGAAAGATGGTGAGAGTCCTTCGATAACCCTTCTGCTCCTATAGCTGTCTTCAATAGGACCTCTGGAAAGATGGTGGGAGCATGCTGACTCGTCCTAGCCTTCTGTCTTCTTGTTAATCACCAGTTTTTAATCAGCAAGTTCTTAGCGAGGTGATCGTGCGTTGTTAACCAGCTGTTCTTAACGAGGTTATCATCGTGTGTTAATCAGCTGTTCTTAACGAGGTGATCGTGTGTTGTTAATCAGCCGTTCTTAACGAGTCGATCGTGTGTTGTTAATCAGCTGTTCTTAACGAGGTGATCGTGTGTTGTTAACCAGCTGTTCTTAACGAGGCGATCGTGTGTTGTTAATCAGCTGTTCTTAACGAGGTGATCGTGTGTTGTTAACTAGCTGTTCTTAACGAGGTTATAATTGTGTGTTAATCAGCTGTTCTTTACGAGGAGATCATGTGTTGTTAATGAGTCCGTTCTATACGAGGTGATCGTGTGTTGTTAACCAGTCCGTTCTTAACGAGGTGATCGTGCTGTGTTAATCAGCTGACAGAGTGGTTGGCCTGGAGACCATCGCCAAGATGTCCGACTCCTCGATGCCCAGCTCCTCCAAGACCAAGAAGGGGATGTTCCGCACCGTGGGGCAGCTCTACAAGGAGTCCCTGACCAAGCTGATGACCACGCTGCACAACACGCAGCCCAACTTCGTCCGCTGCATCATCCCCAACCACGAGAAGAGGGTGAGGATCGGACGCCGGACACCAGGGATGTCCTCATGTCGGTTCAATGAACGAGTAGACATGTCGCCGCATGTGCCTTTTCTAAAGAAGAGGCACGTGTTTGCGGCAACTTGTGGTGCGCGGCTGCGCGCAGTGTTCCGCGAGCATGCCGACATTCTCACGCCAGCACGCCGAGTTCCAAGTCCCTGCGCTGCTTTGAGGTCGACTTGCGATTAGTTGGGTTGTGAAAAATGGCGCCCCCTGTCGCCGAAGAGTTCCTTTTAATTTTTGGAGACCTGCTTACACGCGGTTTCTAAACGTGTACCAACTTTTGACAACCCTCAGTTGTTTGCCTTCGGCACGGTTGAAGTCAACGTTTTTTCCCGATTTAGTTCCATTGTAAAAAGTCCCAATGAACAAAAATATTATCGTTTTTTTTATCATCAATCCTGTTCTCTTCTGTAATTTACCATATGGTGTATTATTTGATTTGTGTGGCACAAAAACAAACCTGTTCAACATCTGACTTGGATGAAACACTAAAAGGAAAGTGCTGCTGATAATATCCTCAACGTTTGTGTGAATTTACTGGTCGTGGACCAACCTGCTGATTCATGAAGGAGATTCCCTGCTGTAGCTCTCATCGGTCTCACTGACGTGGAGCCCTTCCGTCTGTCCCCTCCTCTGTGTTCAGGCGGGTAAGCTGGACGCTGTGCTGGTGCTGGACCAGCTCAGGTGCAACGGTGTGCTGGAGGGGATCCGTATCTGCAGACAGGGCT
Source organism: Gadus morhua (assembly GCF_902167405.1). Lineage (NCBI taxonomy): Eukaryota > Metazoa > Chordata > Actinopteri > Gadiformes > Gadidae > Gadus > Gadus morhua. The sequence goes on along the minus strand of NC_044050.1, from coordinate 29,324,623 downwards.
TCCCCAACAGGATCCTCTTCCAGGAATACCGCCAGCGGTACGTTGGAGCCGTAGACATTAAGCACACGCCGCTTTAAACAACGCAGGGTGTTGTGTTTGCATTTTTTCATTCTTGACGTCTTGTTGCTGCTGTGTTGAGGTGTATGGCTGTGAATGGCTGGTGTGTAGCCTAAGCATTGTACTCTTGTACTCTTGTGTACTATAATAAGATGTATTAAAAGTAATTGTCATAAGTGATTGACAGTCGGTGTGTGGTATTCGGGACCTTTTCTCCTCCCCCATACGTTCTCCCTGTCCTCCTTCTTCTTCCCACCCCTCAGTTATGAGATCCTGGCTGCGAACGCCATCCCTAAAGGCTTCATGGATGGAAAGCAGGCCTGCTGCCTCATGGTAAAGTCATGATACACTGAACGCCTCTGTACTCACAGCCTGCAGTAGAGCTGCACACTTAACTCCAGATTAATACGAATCATGATTCTGGCAAAATCAATCAAACATTAAGCACAGCTGCAGTTACATTAAAACATTTACAACTCAGTGACAACAGAATACGAATGGAATCAATAAAGGTTATTAACAGTGAATAATCCCAAACACAATGCCCTAGTCTGCAGTATTCATGTGTCATATATTAATATATGAATCATATATGAAATATTAAAGCTTAATCTTTCTAAACTCCCCTATATGTGTTGTGTTATTATGAGTCTGACTGTATTTTACGTGATACTTTATCACTTGCTGTTGCCCTTAACCTTCTCCCCTTCTCCTTCTCCTTCTCCTTCTCCTTCTCTCTCTCCTTCTCCTTCTCTCTCTCCTTCTCTCCCTCCTTCTCTCTCTCCTTCTCCTTCTCTCTCTCCTTCTCCTTCTCCTTCTCCTTCTCCTTCTCTCTCTCCTTCTCCTTCTCCTTCTCCTCCCTCTCTCTCTCTCTCCTTCTCTCTCTCCTTCTCCTTCTCCTTCTCCTTCTCCTTCTCCTTCTCCTTCTCCTTCTCCTTCTCCTTCTCCTTCTCTCTCTCCTTCTCCTTCTCTCTCTCCTTCTCCTTCTCCTTCTCCTTCTCCTTCTCCTTCTCCTTCTCCTTCTCCTTCTCTCTCTCCTTCTCTCTCTCCTTCTCTCTCTCCTTCTCCTTCTCTGTGTCTGCAGATCAAACATCTGGACCTGGACCCCAACCTGTACCGGATCGGCCAGAGTAAGATCTTCTTCAGGACGGGCGTGTTGGCCCAGCTTGAGGAGGAGAGGGACCTGAAGATCACCGTGGTGATCATCGCCTTCCAGTCGCAGGCCAGAGGCTTCCTGGCCAGGAAGTACGTCCAAGCTTCTCACCGCCAGGAGTGGCGTTGTGTTGTCCTGTTAAATCAGGATTATTTTACTTTCCTTGTCAGTAGCCTCAGTATATGCATGTTGTTGTATGTATCATAATTCAACATCATATAATGAGAATTTTAGCTAAATAATTGCAACATAATCACGATAATAATAATAATCATTATCATACTAGTTGTATTTTTTTTTCATCTATCTATTACTTTTGATTAGATATGACTTTCTCCTTCCTGATACCGATGCTGATTCCTGAACTTGAGTATCAGCCGATTTTAGGCAGATTTCCAATCCTGGTATCAGCATCGGAACAACTCTACTTTTTACCATCGTCTACAACGTATTGTCCGATGCATTGTGCGTCTCTCCCAGGGCGTTCTCAAAGAGGCAGCAGCAGCTGACGGCCATGAAGGTGATCCAGAGGAACTGCGCCGCCTACCTGAAGCTCAGGAACTGGCAGTGGTGGAGGCTGTTCACCAAGGTCAGGAGACAGGCCCCATAATGCATCACATGGAGAGCGTCCCTCCATCGGTCTCTAACCCCTGTTGTACTGGTCTCTCTCCCCCCCTCGTCCTCTAACCCCTGTTGTACTGGTCTCTCTCCCTCCATCGGCCTCTAACCCCTGTTGTACTTGTCTCTCTGCTGGTCTCTCTGCTGGTCTCTCTGCGTGCTGCAGGTCAAGCCTCTGCTCCAGGTGACCCGGCAGGAGGAGGAGATGGGCATGAAGGACGAGGAGCTGAAGAGCGCCAAGGAGGTCGCCGTGAAGTTTGAGTTTGAGCTGAAGGAGATCAGCCTGAAGCACACGTCGGTAAGCAGCCCCGCACACAAACCCATCCAATCTGCACGGTGATGTCAGGGTTTTATGGTGATATAAAGGCTGCAAATCAATGTCACTCTTTCCTGCATTTTAAACCTGTGGGTTCATTAGTTTAGCATCCTCAAACCCATAATCGTACACAAAACATTCATGTACTGTTCATAAAACGAGCAGAACCAGAGAGAACCCAGAGAGGAGGCGACAGGGGGAAGTGGGGTCGCGGCTTCAGTTGTGGGGTTCAGTTGTGTTGCTCACCCTGCCTCTGCCCTCACCTTGCTCCTCCTCCTCCTCCACCCTGCTCCTCCTCCTCCACCCTGCTCCTCTTCCTCCTCCTCCACCCTGCTCCTGCTCCTCCTCCTCCACCCTCCTCCTCCTCCTCCACCCTGCTCCTGCTCCTCCTCCTCCTCCACCCTGTTCCTCCTCCTCCACCCTGCTCCTCCTCAGGTCCTGGAGGAGAGGAACGCGCTCCAGGAGCAGCTCCAGGCCGAGACGGAGCTGTATGCCGAGGCCGAGGAGATGAGGGTGCGTCTGGGCGCCAAGAAGCAGGAGCTGGAGGAGATCCTCCACGAGATGGAGGCGCGGCTGGAGGAGGAGGAGGACCGCGCCCAGGCCCTCATGGTGGACAAGAAGAAGATGCAGCAGCAGATGCAGGTCAGGCTCGCCTCCTTCATCTCTCGTCTTGCCTTAAAGGGTCTTGGTGGTTGTTTTCTAGAGAGCTGGAGGGCAGACATCCTAAGATGCTGATGCATTGATGAAGAATAACTTGTTTTTAGGACAGAACACATCGGACATATAGAGGATGATCATGGGAAGATACCGGCAGCAAAGTTACCAAGAATATATTCAGTAAGAAAATGGGTGAACAAGATTCATGTTGGGGAACTTTCACATTGTGGATAGTTACAAAGGTACCAAAGGTGAGGGGGAGTGAAGCTCTCCATCGGGGAGAGTTTAGGATTGGTCAGGGCAGAAGTCAGCCGTGGCGATAGGGACCAAGTTGAACTGCAATACACTAACGGGGAAGTGGACATGTCTGCAACTCTACAAGCAAGGCTGCAAGACGGTTAAAGGAATCGACACAACAAAGAAGTCTCTAGGTCCATGGAGAATGTATGCAATTCCTTTTAAATTGACTAGCAATTATACAAACAAGGTTAATATAATTTGTATATAATTGTATATTATGGTTATGATGGATATTTCCACGACGTACATGCCTGGGTTCATCATGACCTCGCTGCTGAATGATGTGAACACTGATGCTGAACCCTCGGGCTGCAGGACCTGGAGGAACACCTCGAGGAGGAAGAGGACGCGCGGCAGAAGCTCCAGCTGGAGAAGGTCACCTGCGAAGGGAAGATCAAGAAGCTGGAGGACGACGTGTTGGTGATGGAGGACCAGAACAACAAGCTGTGCAAGGTACGCTCGCTTCGTCAAGGTACGCTCGCTACGTCAAGGTACGCTCGCTTCGTCAAGGTACGCTCGCTACGTCAAGGTACGCTCGCTACGTCAAGGTACGCTCGCTACGTCCAGGTACGCTCGCTACGTCAAGGTACGCTCGCTACGTCAAGGTACGCTCGCTTCGTCAAGGTACGCTCGCTACGTCAAGGTACACTCGCTACGTCAAGGTACGCTCGCTACGTCAAGGTACACTCGCTACGTCAAGGTACGCTCGCTACGTCAAGGTACACTCGCTACGTCAAGGTACGTGGCTACGTCAAGGTACCGTGGCTACGTCAAAGTACCGTGGCTACGTCAAAGTACCGTGGCTACGTCAAAGTACCGTGGCTACGTCAAGGTACGCTCGCTACGTCAACGTACCGTAGCTACGTCAAGGTACGCTCGCTACGTCAACGTACCGTGGCTACGTCAAGGTACGCTCGCTTCGTCAAGGTACGCTCGCTACGTCAAGGTACGCTCGCTACGTCAAGGTACGCTCGCTACGTCAAGGTACGCTCGCTACGTCAAGGTACGCTCGCTACGTCAAGGTACGCTCGCTACGTCAAGGTACGCTCGCTTCGTCAAGGTACGCTCGCTACGTCAAGGTACACTCGCTACGTCAAGGTACGCTCGCTACGTCAAGGTACACTCGCTACGTCAAGGTACGTGGCTACGTCAAGGTACCGTGGCTACGTCAAAGTACCGTGGCTACGTCAAAGTACCGTGGCTACGTCAAAGTACCGTGGCTACGTCAAGGTACGCTCGCTACGTCAAGGTACGGTCGCTACGTCAAGGTACGCTCGCTTCGTCAAGGTACGCTCGCTACGTCAAGGTACACTCGCTACGTCAAGGTACGTGGCTACGTCAAGGTACCGTGGCTACGTCAAGGTACCGAGGCTACGTCTCTCTACGTCTTCTCCGTAGACCGGGACGCCGTTCGTTATGACATGTGACCTTTTACCCTTGGATTAAAGTTGTGGAAAGTGGTGGTGGTGTGAACTGATAGTATCTATGCAGGTTATGCATCCCTTAAAGCAGTGATGTCATGCCACCAGGTGTGAGTGTGATAAGCCCTAGCCCTCACCTGTTGAGATGAGATAGATGTTTGGATTGGATTTGATGTTACATCGCCTGTGTTTGTGGACGGGTAGGAGAGGAAGCTGATGGAGGAGAGGATCGCAGACTTCAGCACCAACCTGGCTGAGGAGGAGGAGAAGTCCAAGAACCTCACCAAGCTGAAGAACAAACACGAGTCCATGATCTCTGAGCTTGAGGGTAAACATCACGCTTATACTGCTCCATTATCCTGCACTTACCTTAAACCAAGGCCCTGTTACCTTCATCACTCGGGCTTGGAATCGTTTGATCTGCTGCGTCTTTTTATCTCTAAATCAATGTGATTTGTGGGGAAAAAGGCGAAAAACATCACATTTGGAACCATGAATCCACACAACAAGCCTACCTCGCCTCAGTCCACGTCTCTCCGTGCCACTGACCTCCTGACCTCCTGACCCTCTGACCTCCTGACCCTCTGACCTCCTGACCCTCTGACCTCCTGACCCTCTGACCTCCTAACCTCCTGATGTGCCCTGACTCCTCCCCCAGTCCGCCTGAAGAAGGAGGAGAAGGGTCGCCAGGAGCTGGACAAGGTGAAGCGGAAGCTGGAGGCGGAGTCCAACGACCTCCAGGAGCAGCTGGCCGACCTTCAGGCCCAGATCGCCGAGCTCAAGGCCCAGCTGGCCAAGAAGGAGGAGGAGCTGCAGACGGCGCTGGCCAGGTGAGACGAGCAGCGACATCCTGTTGCTTTAAAGTGATCCGTTCATTACTGGAGTAGAATCTGCTGTACTGTACAACCAAGGTAGTCTTTAGAAACCAAACTAAAACTGTAGCATTCAAATTACTCTGCGGTTGAAATTCCATATTAAAATGCGATTAAATAAAACACTCTTACAGTTATAGTCATTTCAACACCTTACCATACTCCGTGTTATTATGTCCGTTCTATAATACAAGGATAACTTGAACGTGACACAAGAAAGCAGGTCGAGAGGTTTAAATCCATTTTAACTCTGATTCACTAGCACCAGGACGATGTTACACTGAACAGGTGCCGTAGAGCGCCCCCCTCAGGCATGGAGTAACAATGCATACTGATGACCATCCATGGCATACGTAACACATGTGTTCTCTCACCGTCCTCCAGGCTAGAGGACGAGACGGCGCAGAAGAATAACGCGCTGAAGAAGATCCGGGAGCTGGAGGGCCACATCTCAGACCTGCAGGAGGACCTGGACTCTGAGCGAGTCGCCCGCAACAAGGCGGAGAAGACCAAGAGGGACCTGGGCGAGGAGCTGGAGGCCCTGAAGTCTGAGCTGGAGGACACCCTGGACAGCACCGCAACGCAGCAGGAGCTCAGGTCAGACCCGCCGGCCACGCCCCTTTAGAGCCCGCTGGCCACGCCCCTTTAGAGGCAGAGCCGCATGCCACACCCACTTGGAGGCATAGCCCGCTGACCACGTCCCTTTAGACCCCGCTGGCCACGCCCCTTCAGAGGCAGAGACCGATGGCCACGCCCCTTTAGAGTCAGAACCCGCAGGCCACGCCCACTTGGAGGCATAGACCGCTGGCCACTGTACCGACAGAGATATATTGTTGTTTCTCTTTCTCCTGACAAATGGAATTATTGTAAGTCGCGTTGGATAAAAGCATCTGCTAAACGCCCTGAATGAAAAATGTAAAATGTAAATGTCTTTATTACGCTGAAATATAATAAGTATTTCCTATCCATCTCCTCATCTACCTCCACGTGTGCTCCTATCTGTATTCACTGTGAACCCATGCGCTCCCCGTCTCAGAGCCAAGCGGGAGCACGAGGTGACCACGCTGAAGAAGGCCATGGAGGAGGAGAACCGCACCCACGAGGCCGTGGTCCACGAGATGAGGCAGAAGCAGACGCAGGTGGTGGAGGAGCTGACGGAGCAGCTGGAGCAGTCCAAACGGGTACGTCGCCCCCCCACAGTACCCTGTCAATGAGAACCCCTCCGTCAGGACGCTCTGGGGTCTAGAATAGCCGCTTCTTGCCTAGAACAAGAGCGAGTGAGCATCACCTGCTGACTCCTCTCCTGACCTGCAGGTGAAGTCCACCCTGGAGAAGGCCAAGCAGGCGCTGGAGAAGGAGACGTCAGACCTGACGATAGAGGTCCGCACGCTGGCCACGGCCAAACAGGACGTGGAGCACAAGAGGAAGAAGGTGGAGGGTCAGCTGACCGACCTGCAGGTCCGCTTCACCGACAGCGAGAAGCAGAAGGGAGAGCTGGGCGAGCGCTGCAGCAAGATCACGGTCAGAACCGTTCATTCATATACATATACAGTACATATATATATTCTAGATATTCTTCTGATTGTTGGATTAAATCATAAATGTCATGAATACAGGCCTGTTAAGCCCTTTGAGACTGTACCTGAACAAATACAGTTTAATTTAATTTAATTTTATTGATTAAACGTTGAACTTATTCTGACTCTACTGCTGTCTGAGGCCGTGAGTGTTTGTCCTGTTCTTACGCCACGTCCGTGTGTCCTGTTCTGAGACAAAGAGTGTGTCCTGTTGTCTTCCTGCAGATCGAGCTGGAGTCGGTGACCGTCCTCCTGAACGAAGCCGAGGGCAAGAACATCAAACTCAGCAAAGACGTCTCGACTTTCTCCGCCCAGGTCCAGGACACTCAGGTCAGTGTGAGGCGGGAGAAAGCCCCTCCGGGGGGTCCGGCGTCTGACTGAAGCTGAGGTGTTCACCGCTGACCCCCCCTCTGTGTGTTCATCAGGAGCTCCTGGCTGAGGAGACCCGGCAGAAGCTCCAATTCTCCACCAAGCTGCGGCAGGCGGAGGACGACAAGAACAGCCTGCAAGACCAGCTGGACGAGGAGGTGGAGGCCAAGAGGAACGTGGAGAGACACGTCTCCACCCTCAACATCCAGGTGAGAGAGGGCACACACACAGGGGGCACTCAGGGTGAGATGTTATTTTAATATGCCTTTTAAATGGCAGATTATTCAATTATTAAAACTGATTCTCTTCTTCTTCTTCTTCTTCTCCTCCTCCTCCTTCTCCTCCTCCTCCTCCTCCTCCTCCTCCTCCTCCTCCTCCTTCTTCTTCTTCTTCTTCTTCTTCTTCTTCTGCTTCTTCTGCTTCTTCTCCTCCTCCCTCTCCTTCCCCATCTCCATCTCCTTCTTCTCGTTATGTCCTCAGCTGTCGGACTCCAAGAAGAAGCTGGACGAGATGACTGGGAACGTGGAGCTGCTGGAGGAAGGCAAGAAGCGTCTGCAGAGGGATCTGGAGGCGGCCAACTCCGCGTTTGAGGAGAAGGCCTCCGCCTTCGACAAGCTGGAGAAGACCAGGAACCGTCTCGGACAGGAGCTAGAGGACATCATGATGGATCTGGACAACCAGCGGCAGAACGTGTCCAACCTGGAGAAGAAGCAGAAGAAGTTTGACCAGGTATGAGAGTTGCAAACAACAAATTTTGAAGTGATGGTGCATGTCTTTACAGAGAGCTTGATATCAGGGAAAGAGATTAGTGTTCAAAGGACGTTGTTCTATAAGTTATACGTTATATTATAGCATACTCAATGGACTTGTGGCTTTCTGTGGTCCCTGCTAGATGCTGGCCGAGGAGAAGAGCATCTCAAGCAAGTACGCTGATGAGCGAGACCGCGCGGAGGCGGAAGCCCGGGAGAAGGAGACCAAGGCGCTGTCCCTGGCCAGAGCCCTGGACGAGGCCCAGGACTCCCGCGAGGAGCTGGAGAGGGCCAACAAGAGCCTGAAGGCCGAGATGGAGGACCTGGTCAGCTCCAAGGACGACGTCGGCAAGAGTGTGAGTAGCGCTTTGGGGTGTTTTGCTCATTTTGATGTTTCACATTTTGGATGTGAAACATTCATTTTGATTGAGTCGATTTGACCTACAATGCACGATGGTAAATCGTCAAAAGAGATTCAGACAAAGGGTTCAGCATGTATCATTTCCTCCGGAGGAACCAATGTTTTGGGGTCTTTAACTCCGGAGAAACTAAGGCTAAAACGTCCAGTTATATGTTTTGTTGTTTCAGCATGAATCAGATCTTCCAGAAGAACCCATATTTTTGGGTCTGTCATTTCTGAGAAACGAAGGCCAAAACGTCCCGTTAAACGTTTTGCCGAGAATCCTAGACTTTGACCGAGCCCTGCTGACATTGGGGCTCACTCCCTCCCTCTCCTCCCAGGTCCATGAGCTGGAGAAGTCCAAGCGGGGCCTGGAGGCCCAGGTGGAGGAGATGAAGACCCAGCTGGAGGAGCTGGAGGACGAGCTGCAGGCGGCTGAGGACGGCAAGCTGCGGCTGGAGGTCAACATGCAGGCGCTCAAGGCCCAGTTTGAGAGGGACCTGCTCGGACGCGATGAGATGGGCGAGGAGAAGAAGAGGCAGCTGGTCAAGCAGGTATTAACTCAACGAGACCTCGGAGCTGAACGTCCTGGCGCTTAATGTACGCTCTTATTGTATGTTGTACGTCCTGGCGCCTAATGTACTCACTTATTGTGTGTTGTACCTCCTGCAACTTAATGTAAACACTTATTGTATGTTGTACGTCCTGGCGCTTGCATAAAATAGTACTTAGCATTGTGTAGCATCTTATCCTAGATATCCGTTTTTTATACGGGGAATGGGTTAACCTAGTGATGGTTAGTGCTTGGCACTTGGTTCTATGAACATCCTTACTGTAACGACAGAGATATAATGTTGTTTCTCTTTCTTCTGACAAATGTACTCATTGTAAGTCACTTTGGATAAAAGCGTCTGCTAGGCGCCCTCAATAAGTATGCTTAATGTAAATTAATCCTCATCCCTGAAAGTAATTTCCAGAACCAAACTGCATCTCAAAGCGTTTGCTCGTCTCTCAACAGGTGCGCGAACTGGAGACCGAGTTGGAGGACGAGCGCAAGCAGAGGACCCTCGCCGCCGCGGCCAAGAAGAAGCTGGAGGGAGACCTGAAGGACCTGGAGGGACATATCGAGACCTCCAACAAGGGCCGGGACGAGGCCGTCAAGCAGCTCAAGAAGATCCAGGTAGAGCAGACGTCCTCGGACTCGGGATCCTCTCTTCCTCCCCCCGCCGGGTACGGGTTTGCCTCACCGCGTCGTCGCTCTTGTCCCTCCCCAGCTCCAGATGAAGGACTACCAGAGGGAGCTGGAGGACGCCCACGCAGCCCGAGAGGAGGTGCTGACCACCGCCAAGGAGAGCGAGAAGAAGGCCAAGGGCCTGGAGGCGGAGCTCATGCAGCTGCAGGAGGTAACCTCCCCACCGTTACAGTGGATGGGAATGAGAGCTACTGCGTTAAGAAGCCGCAGACTCCTCTAACACACTGGTTCTCAAACCTTCTTTACTGGTGTACCCCCTCTGAGATATTGTCCCCCCCTTCACTGGCACAGAACTCTATTTTTCATGGATTCTCCTTGTTTTCAGATTTACAATTCAACCACTTGTCCATTTTCTCGATTTTCTATTATCCAGCTGTCAGAATTGAAGCTTTCTACATTTTCTGAGTACACCGTGCAGTACTCCAAAGTACCCCTAGGGGGACGCGGACCTCCATTTGCTAACCCCTGCCCTAACGGACGATGCGTTGCTCATGGGACTCTAGGATCTGGCGGCGGCTGACCGGGCGAGGAAGCAGGCGGAGGCGGAGCGCGACGAGCTGTCCGACGAGCTCGCCAGCAACTCCTCCGGGAAGTGAGTGGAGGCCACCCTTCGGATCGCCCGCAGCCCCGCTGCTGTGTGGCGATGCACTGCCGAGACGCGTGGGGGGTTCTGATTCTGACTGGGGGTGTTCGTGTCCTGTGCCCAGGTCTGCCCTGTCCGATGAGAAGCGCCGGCTGGAGGCTAAGATCTCCCAGCTGGAGGAGGAGCTTGAGGAGGAGCAGAGCAACTTGGAGATCGTCAACGACAGGCAGAGGAAGAGCACACAGCAGGTGACCAATCCACAGCAGCACGTGGTGCCTTTGGCCAGACCAGTTATTAGAGGACCCAGCCCACCTTAACCTCCTAATACAGTTACAGAACCCAGCCCACCTTAACATCCTAATAGTTACAGAACCCAGCCCACCTTAACCTCCTAATAAAGTTACAGAACCCAGCCCACCTTAACCTACCTAATACAGGTGGTAACCCAGCCCACCTTAACATCCTAATACAGTTACAGAACCCAGCCCACCTTAACATCCTAATACAGTTACAGAACCCAGCCCACCTTAACATCCTAATAGTTACAGAACCCAGCCCACCTTAACATCCTAATACAGTTACAGAACCCAGCCCACCTTAACCTCCTAATACAGTTACAGAACCCAGCCCACCTTAACATCCTAATACAGTTACAGAACCCAGCCCACCTTAACCTCCTAATAGTTACAGAACCCAGCCCACCTTAACCTCCTAATACAGTTACAGAACCCAGCCCACCTTAACCTCCTAATACAGTTACAGAACCCAGCCCACCTTAACATCCTAATACAGTTACAGAACCCAGCCCACCTTAACCTCCTAATACAGTTACAGAACCCAGCCCACCTTAACCTCCTAATAGTTACAGAACCCAGCCCACCTTAACCTCCTAATAGTTACAGAACCCAGCCCACCTTAACCTCCTAATACAGTTACAGAACCCAGCCCACCTTAACATCCTAATACAGTTACAGAACCCAGCCCACCTTAACATCCTAATACAGTTACAGAACCCAGCCCACCTTAACCTCCTAATACAGGTGGTGAACCCAGCCCACCTTAACCTCCTAATACAGTTACAGAACCCAGCCCACCTTAACCTCCTAATACAGTTACAGAACCCAGCCCACCTTAACCTCCTAATACAGTTACAGAACCCAGCCCACCTTAACATCCTAATACAGTTACAGAACCCAGCCCACCTTAACATCCTAATAGTTACAGAACCCAGCCCACCTTAACATCCTAATACAGGTGGAGAACCCAGCCCACCTTAACATCCTAATACAGTTACAGAACCCAGCCCACCTTAACATCCTAATACAGTTACAGAACCCAGCCCACCTTAATCTCCTAATACAGGTGGTGAACCCAGCCCACCTTAACCTCCTAATAGTTACAGAACCCAGCCCACCTTAACCTCCTAATACAGGTGGTGAACCCAGCCCACCTTAACATCCTAATACAGGTGGTGAACCCAGCCCACCTTAACCTCCTAATACAGGTGGTGAACCCAGCTCACCTTAACCTCCTAATACAGGTGGAGAACCCAGCCCACCTTAACCTCCCACTCCCCCCCCCCCACCCTCCCCTCCACCCGCAGGTGGAGCAGCTGAACAACGAGCTGCAGACGGAGCGCAGCACCTCCCAGAAGAACGAGAGCGCGCGGCAGCAGGCGGAGCGGCAGAACAAGGAGCTGAAGGCCAAGCTGCAGGAGATGGAGAACCAGGTCAAGTCCAAGTTCAAGAGCTCCATCTCCGTGCTGGAGGCCAAGGTGGCGCAGCTGGAGGAGCAGGTGGAGCAGGAGAACAGGTCAGTGCCCCACCTAGGTCCTCAGGTCCTATCACGTCAGTAGAATCCCTAACATCTGATTGGATGAGGCCACACACACAAAACTATTTGAATTTTATCCGTCATTTTTTACATCCGTGTCGTTCCTTAGGTGCTCTTTACATTTTATTTGTTATGATATATTGATCTGTATGAACCATATCCCTCCTTTTTAATGACTTTTAAGCTTTTAAAGTCCCATTAAAGGTCCCTTAAGTCCTTATAACTTAAAAGTCCTTAAAGCGAGGTCTTAAGCTCTTAAATGTCTTAAATGTAACTTGTTGAAACCCTGTGTATAGTTAATGCACATGAGTCTGGATGATTGATGAAAAAAAGAAGCTTCCCCTTTGAAAGACTCAAAGGGGAAGAGATTGGAGATAGTAGGGGAAGGAGAGAGATGACCAATGTGTCTGTACCCCCTTCACCCCCCTCCACCCCGGCCGGCCCCCCAGGGAGAAGCAGGCGAGTGCCAAGGGCCTGCGGCAGAAGGACAAGAAGCTGAAGGACCTTCTGATCCAGGTGGAGGACGAGAGGAAGCAGTCAGAGCAGTACAAGGATCAGGTGACGATGCACACCTTCACCTTCACCTTCATCACTCCTGGGAATGATACACACCTTAACCAGACTCAAACACTCTTTAACCAGACTCAAACACTCCTTAACCAGACTCAAACACTCTTTAACCAGACTCAAACACTCTTTAACCAGACTCAAACACTCCTTAACCAGACTCAAACACACCTTAACCAGACTCAAACACTCCTTCACCAGACTCAAACACTCCTTAACCAGACTCAAACACTCCTTTAACCAGACTCAAACACTCCTTAACCAGACTCAAACACTCCTTTAACCAGACTCAAACACTCCTTTAACCAGACTCAAACACTCCTTCACCAGACTCAAACACACCGTCACCAGACTCAAACACTCCTTAACCAGACTCAAACACTCCTTCAACAGGCTCAAACACTCCTTAACCAGACTCAAACACTCTTTAACCAGACTCAAACACTCCGTCACCAGACTCAAACACTCCTTCACCAGACTCAAACAGGGGACACACACCTTTGTCAACGCTCATACGGGGCACCTTAACCTGGGAGGGATGCACCCCTTAACCAGACACACATTGGTTCCATGCATTTTATTATTATATTATTATTATTATTTCCAGAAATCTGGGATCTCTTGCACACTAATGCACGTTGATATTCCATAACGGCCTGTCTGGGATCATTTAAGCCCATCTTCCCTTAAGAGCTCGTCCTATAGAAAGGCCTCATACTGAAGGGTGATTAGGTAGTGAGGAAACGGACCGTTGACTTTTAGGATGACGCGCGTCCGTAACACACGCTCGCCCCCTACAGGCGGACAAGTCCACGGCGCGCATGAAGCAGCTGAAGCGGCAGCTGGAGGAGTCCGAGGAGGAGTCCCAGCGCGCCACGGCCGCCCGAAGGAAGCTGCAGCGGGAGCTGGACGAGGCCACCGAGGCCAGCGACGCCCTGGGCCGCGAGGTCAACTCGCTCAAGAGCAAACTCAGGTAGCGCCCGGCGCCGCGGCGGCGGCACGCCAGTGGCTACACGTCTGTTCTAGATGTAGAGCTGTTCCGATACCGATGCCGGGAAATCGGAAATCGGAAATGCCGATATTGCCGAAAAGTCAGTCATGGTTTATCGGTAGATAGACAGGTAGATGGATGGATGGGTGATGGATGGATGGATGGATGGATGGATGGATTGATAGGAACTTTATTCATCCCTCGGGAATATTCCCTCAGGAAATTGCTCTTCCAGCAGCAGCAAACACTACGTCACAAATAGAATACCACTAAAGAACAACAAATGTAATTGTGCGAAAGTATAAAATGCTAAATGCTGAATGCTAAAAATAATAAAAAAATACTAATGCAGGGAAACAATATACAAGAAGAATAGTACGCAAGCTGATATTTAATGCTGAAACCGTGCAAAAAACAGGGTATCAAACGGCCAAGTTGTGTTTGATATGTGTTGTTATGTTATATAGTGGGTGGTGGGTCTATGCACTGATCCGATACCATCCTGTGACTAGCTCCTTTACTACACGGGCAGAGAGCATCAAAACCATTACGGTGTTACGCTGCGTTCGTTTACGTTCGGAGGTCGAAAGTCGGAATGGGAAACGAGTCATCTCCGACCTGCGTGGGTTCGAACTAATTCGGAAAAACATGGATGCACTGACGATTAACTAGAGGAAAACAAATGTCTTATTTTAATGATAGATTATAAATGTAAATGATCTAGTTCTGAAAAATAGTATTGTCGACAGTAAGTGCTATTATTAGTCACAATGACAAATGCCGAATTGTGTTGATATATACTCGCTCGCGGCCGATACTCAAGTTCAGTAATTGGAATCGGGAATGAGGAAAATGATTTCGGAACATCTCTAGTCTATTTTGTCAACATATATAAATGTTGTTTAATGTGAAATCTGCTTCTGTGTGCTCTCCAAAAAACGGATGTTTGTATCGGATGGCTTTAGAACAGAAATGATGAACAGACAGTGAATACTTTTAATACGCTTTTTACTAGTATAATAAGCAACCTGTCTGAGCTTTAGCACAAACTACCGTGTTCATCTCTCTTGCAGAGGCAACCCAGAACCCAAGGAGTAAAAAAAGCAAGTACCTCCGTGTCTGGAAGTGACCCCATCACCATCTCTCTGTAACTTAGTCATCTCTCATGACTTAATATTCCCTCTTTCCCAACCATCCTCATCCTCTCTAGCACTTCAAAAGCCTAACAGAGGGAAATATGGTTTATCTCACAATTAGAAATCCACTCGAGATGGAATGTGCTTCGCGGAAAGCACTCCCAATCTCGGCCACCCGACAACCATATTTTTCTCAGCGCTTGGTTTGGTTTCTGAAACCAAACTCATTCCTCTGGGTGGAGAGTCAATGAGTTGAGCGGAGAAACGCTGCTGCGCTTCCAACCTGCGTTAACCAAATCACACCTTTGTCCTCGTTGGACGCTCATAACCGTGTGAACGACACGAGTGGTGTCCGGGCAAAAACCCTAACCCACCTTTAAAGGCGCTTTCGAAAATACCGGAGCACTGAGATAAAGCCTGTGTTCGTGTGTGTGTGTGTGTGTGTGTGTGTGTGTGTGTGTGTGTGTGTGTGTGTGTGTGTGTGTGTGTGTGTGTTTGTGCTTCTTTGTGTCTGTGTGTGTTTGTTTCTGTATGTCTGTCCGTCTACCTGCATGTGTCTGTCCTTCTGCGTCTCTGTCTGTTGTGTGCGTGCGTGTGCGTGTGCGTGCGTGTCTCCCCAGGCGTGGCACCGAGCCCTCCTTCGGCAGCGGCCCGCGGCGTAGCGTGGGCGGCGGTCGGAGAGGCGTGGTGGACGACGCCTCAGAAGAGGAGGTGGACTCCCAGGGCGACTTCAACGGCACCAAGTCCTCCGAGTAGGAAGATCCACGGAGTCGGTCCACCATGTCGGCCGAGAGTTTATAAAGAGGGCCCATGACGACATGCATACTAAAAAATAAATTCTATCTTCACTTTTTAAACGTGTATTTCTAAACTCCAGTCGTGTACTGACGTGTCCGCTTTTTTTATTTACTGAGCACTTTCTTTTTTAAATGAAAACCAAAACAAGGACTTCGTAGGAGATCTTTCGGGGGGTTACAGGGGTGATACCGCTGCCGTTATTCGTGTGATTTGCAATGTCCACAGTTTTTGTACTGCACTGAATGACGTGGTTTGTAGCCACTTTAAAAGTGCATCTTACCAAATGCCTTTCGACCACTGTTCAAAGAGAAGCAGCATTGTCAAGATTAGTCTGTTAATGTCAGTTTAAAACCTGTTGCCTGCGCTGCCGTCATTTTTATTTTTTCTTGCACATCCTGCTTGGATGGCTTCAGACATTTTACATCCAATCCTATTTAAGTTTGACCAGTTTCCCCATAACGATCACCCAGTTACATTTGAATAAATTAAAATAATTGCTTGAATTGGCAGGATTTCTTGAGCACCGGTTTTTTTTACTCCAATGGTGGCTTCCACAGTAGACACAGAAACAGTCTTACACATAAAACATGTTCCGAGTCAACTTATGGAGAAGTTTCAGGTACCTTCCTATCACTGCACTTTGCTTACGACCACGTTGACCCGTTTCAGAGAACCTATGCTCTTAATATGTGATGATCGTCAAAAGATGGAAAACTCAAAGCAATACGTTGATCCACTCGTCCATGTTGCCTGTAATCCATTGCCGTTTCCATGTCACCCTTCTCATCTATTCATTGTGAAACCACCTGCACAAGAAATAAAGGCTTAAAAAATAAAATGATAGAGGGACTCTCCTTTTATTGTTTCCGTCTCGCTGAATGACAACACACTGCATAGTGATATTATTATCTGCTCATCTTGATACAAAATGCAAACAAACACGATAGAAGATATGGTTATTGTTGGAGCTCCACAGGCACATACAGTAGTCTAGGTGGATGCATTGTAGCATGGCCAGATACAGTCTGTAAGCTCACATGACATCAGCAGGGGGTGTGTGTGCAACAACTTAGGTCACACACACACACAACTTGGTGGATCGTTAACCGGTACTAATTGGTCCACTCTTGTATGTGCCGAGACGTTAAGCAAAAACATACTGGTGAAACATTGTTCTTAAATGTACAATATTCCACATGGATTCCCTGTATTCGTAATAACCAACACGACACGGCAGAGCATTCCTTAAAGTTCCTGGAGGGGTAGAAATCAATAATAGAAAATATTTTTCATGTTTCTGCTGGAAGAACAGTGTCTCAACAAATCTTAAACCCTCTCTAAACATCTCAACCTGCATATCTGCTGATCCTCTTTCGTTGGGACACTAAAAGTAGATATTCTCTCCTCTTTCAACTTTAAACCAGATAATGGCTAAATAAACTAAATCCCAACTCTGTATCGTTATAAACTCTAACCCTAGCTCTAGTAAACGGCTGAGTGGGCCGTTTCAAGTCACAAGCTTCTCCCCGATCTGAGATCAACTCCCGGACGGGCCACTAGTCGACCCAAAGCATCTGGTTCAATTAAAACTTGAATGTGTACTTTTGAGTTCCTGCTTGTGCTAATGCTACTTAAGTAGCAGAACCCTGCCTTCTGCTGGCCCGGCCGAGAGTTCAAAGGTCGGCCGATGGGATGGTTCCAGGTCTGCTCTGATAAAGAAGATTCAGCTATTAAAGGCAGTAACGGCAAAGCTGGGGAAACCCTCGACTCCATCTCAACACACCATAGTCTAACATCATTGTACAACAACATTATAATAGATGGCTTCTATTCTTCAATCCTATTCTGTTTATACTAGAATATTATGTTCAAAACTTGATTAGTTCGAGACCGCTTATTGGCTCTTTCTAAACCCTGAATTTGTTCAAAGTAAAACCATTATATTTAAAGACACTATGTTAGTTTTTTTTTTAAATGCCATCACCTAGGCGATGGGACCTTTTAATCTGCTTCAAGTTTGGCATCACGATCATAAATCTGTTAGCTTTATACTGTATAGTTTCCTCTCCATGGTCTCAAAGTCTGTGCACAGCGAGCTATCGACAGCGAGGCCCAGTGTGTCACAGTGTCAACGTCCTGCTGTCGTGAAATGTGTAAAGTACACCCGGACCGATCGAACACTCCGGTACCAGCAGACCCAGTCCTCTCCTGCCAGTGGGAGTACTGCCGTAGCCCTCCGACGCAGCAGGGGGCGCCCTCCTGTCCACAGAGGGTCGGTGGCCAGAGGGGTGGCCTCCCTCCTGGGCAGTGCGGTCTCTGACGTGGGGACAGCGATGGAGGTCCCCATCTGGGTCGGTTCATTGATATCGTAGCATCGGGATGCAGAGAGGCCGGGACAGGAACAGCAGAAGCCATTGTGCTGGTTATGTGTGGTGGGGGGGGGGGGGGCAGCCATTCAGACAGTCTTAGAGGGCCTGTTAGGACGTGGGTTTAAGTCTCCATGCGGTGGTCCCGAGGGGGTAGTGGGGGCTTGGTCCTTGGATTACAGCAGGATCTTGACCCCTCCCTGGGGGGACTGGGGGCCCTGGGTGACGCCGCGTGGAGGAGCCGGTCCGAACTCTAACCGCTTCACCAGGCTGGAAGACATGACGGGACACGTGAGGAGGACCAGAGCCGCCACACCCTGCTGGTACCTCCAGAACTCTACCTCCCTGGTCCTCGATATCGCACTAATCCCATTCATGGACAAAGAACTGAATACTAGGGCGGGGCGATTAATGGAAATTCCATTTAGCGAAAAAACAATCACAAAATTACCATAATCAAGTCTATGTTGTTTTTCAACATACAACATTCCTTTTTTACAACATACATTTATTTAAAATGTCTCATTACAAAACACAAAATTATAATTATCAATAATTATTATCAAACGCAAAATGTGTTGCCTTCTATGACTCCCAGCTCGCTTAGCTTATACTAAACACAGTGACGTCAAACTAAATATATAAATGTTTTTATCCTTTATACACATCTTAGACTAACATAAACCTTGTAAATAATAAAAAAACATTACCAATTATGAATGTTTTTTAACATATTTATCATTAATCAATTAGTTCCTACAACTACTAGGCAACAAAACACCTTCTACGTCTGGATGGCAGATGTATACACGTGTGTGTGTGCGTGCGTGCGTGCGTGCGTGTTTGTTGGTACCTGTCGTACTGGGGGGGAGGACTCATGGTGCTGATGTATACATGCGTGTGTGTGTGTGTGCGTGCGTGCGTGCGTGTCCGTGGGGTACCTGTCGTACTGGGGGGGAGGACTCATGGTGCTGATGTATACATGCGTGTGTGTGTGTGTGCGTGCGTGCGTGCGTGTTTGTTGGTACCTGTCGTACTGGGGGGGAGGACTCATGGTGCCGGCCAGGGGGTCGGCGGCGCCGTCCACGGCAGAGAGGGCCCCGGGGGAGAGGGGCCCGGCCAGGAGCAGAGCCCGGCTGCTGTTGGTGTCGTACACAAAGTCCCGGCACGACGCCAGCTTGGACTCCAGGTTCTGACGGGAGGAGGGGGAGAGAGCGGGTCAGTCCCGGTCTGGACGCAGTCCGAGTGTCTGGAGCAACAGCCTGTGACTCTGATACATCTCTACAGAGGCCGCCCAGTTCATGACAACGCGTTTGACGTCTGACTCGGTCGTTCATTTGACTCTAGGTGAAGCTTGGAGATCTGCCGTGAATATGAACATGGAGGCAAAGAAGAAGTCATATCAATGTGCCCTGACACACACACACACACACACACACACACACACACACACACACACACACACACACACACACACACACACACACACACACACACACACACACACACACACACACACACACACACACACACACACACACACGATTTGTGAGAAATTATTTGCTTTTTTCTAAAATAACCTCCAACAGAGTTAAATATATAGTTATTTTGGAGGCCAAGATTCAAATATCAGGCTATTTGTTATCGGCCTGTAAGGAAATCCAACAAGGGGTCATTTCCCCAAATGTTGCATCACATGGTTGTGTGTTGAACTGTACAGTCATATCAATAATAGCAAAATGACTCACCCCCACTTTCCTCAGAAGTTCCCCCACAATATTGAGGGCAGATATTCTGGCCGATGTCGTCAGTGGTGTTCCGGCCAGACTGTCGCCTACAAATGTACAATTGGGAGCATTAAGAAACCCATTAATAATATCAGTAGATATGATTTCATCATAAACAACCATACCACCAAGGTAACGGGTTAAGGTAACGGGTAAAGGTAACGGGTAAAGGTAACGGGTTAAGGTAACGGGTAAGGGTAACGGGTTAAGGTAACGGGTTAAGGTAACGGGTAACGGGTAAAGGTAACGGGTTAAGGTAACGGGTTAAGGTAACGGGTTAAGGTAACGGGTAAAGGTAACGGGTTAAGATAACGGGTAACGGGTTAAGGAAACGGGTAAAGGTAACGGGTGAAGGTAACGGGTGAAGGTAACGGGTAAAGGTAACGGGTTAAGGTAACGGGTAAAGGTAACGGGTAAAGGTAACGGGTTAAGGTAACGGGTGAAGGTAAAGGGTTAAGGTAACGGGTAAAGGTAACGGGTAAAGGTAACGGGTGAAGGTAACGGGTTAAGGTAACGGGTTAAGGTAACGGGTTAAGGTAACGGGTAAAGGTAACTAACGGGTAAAGGTAACGGGTTAAGGTAACGGGTGAAGGTAACGGGTTAAGGTAACGGGTTAAGGTAACTAACGGGTAAAGTTAACGGGTTAAGGTAACGGGTGAAGGTTAGGGTAAAGGTTAGGGTAAAGGTTAGGGTAAAGGTAACGGGTAAAGGTAACGGGTAAAGGTAACGGGTAAAGGTAACGGGTGAAGGTAACGGGTGAAGGTAACGGGTGAAGGTAACGGGTGAAGGTAACGGGTGAAGGTAACGGGTGAAGGTAACGGGTGAAGGTAACGGGTGAAGGTAACGGGTAAAGGTAACGGGTGAAGGTAACGGGTGAAGGTAACGGGTGAAGGTAACGGGTTAAGGTAACGGGTTAAGGTAACGGGTGAAGGTAACGGGTTAAGGTAACGGGTGAAGGTAACGGGTTAAGGTAACGGGTTAAGGTAACGGGTAAAGTGAGGAGGAGTGAACGGAGGCCGCTCCCACCTCTGCGGAGGCTGGAGGCGGGCGTGGCGAAGGGCACCGGGGGCTTGGAGGGCGCGGCCGGGCTGCAGGGGCCGGGCCTCTGGAGGTCCATCTTCTCACAGTCCAGCGCCGAGCTGCCCAGCGGCCTCGGGTCCTTCTGCTGCACCGCCAGCTCCTGCCGGAGGTCTGAGGACACACGGACACAAGTTAGTGTCCATTAGTCCCTCATGTCATCCATGTTTCTGTTGTAATTCGTGTATTTGATGCCCCAGGGCTCCCTTGTAATAGATTTCAATATCTTAATAGGGCTTCACCTGGTTAAATAAAAGGAAAAATAAATTAAATAAATAAGTACACAAGACAACGTGGTCGTTTAGGCTCCGAGCTCGGGGCATTAAAGGGGGGATATAATGACTTCTCCCTTTGCTTTAGACTGTGATATGAAGTATTGATACATGTTCTACGTCTGGTAAGCTAGAGAAATCTCAGAGAACGCCCCTTACTAAGAGCGTCAAACGGCTCGTCTGCACGCAAACTATTGGGCGATGCTGAGGTGCAGAAGTCCCGCCTCCCGGATATCCGCAATATTTACAACTTTTCGGGGGTGTGAATTTGCAATGCGGTCGACCAATCGCAACAGAGTGGGCCCGCTGACCAATCACAGCAGACGGTGCTACTCGGGAGGAGGGCCTTAAAGCGACAGGACACAAATCAAAACGTTTTTGAAAGACGCTGAAAATGGTTTTGCGGAAATGAACAATGTGAGAATAATAAGGTGCATTTCGGACACACAATCATGTAGCCCTATTCTAGTAGTACCCCCCCAATGCAATACTTAACCCTAAAAAATGCATGATATGTGATCTTTAATGTCAGGCTCCGTTACGACATGGGCCAGGACGACACAGCAGTTGTGTCAGTATAATCTGATATTATCGATACAGACGGTCGTTAGATTGTCGTTAGGTTGCAGTCTGGCTGTTTTTAAGTTCAGAGAAACCGACTGAAGTCAGGATGACAGCTTGTGTGCACAAACGTGCAGTGATGCTTTTTGCAATGTGATACCGATTCATTCTGCCGAGTTTCAGAATCTAAGACCATACCAAAGAGCCCTGGTGAAAGCCCGTAGGAGAAGATAAAGGCCTACTGTATATACATATGTAATTATATATCTCTGAATCAATAGTCGGCTATTGGTCTCACTTTCCCAGAAATCTCATTTAATAGCGACTGAAATAAACACGCTTTGTCGGTTGGGAACAGTGCAGAGATCAGCAGTTCTTCAAGCTGTGAGAAAAAAAAACGTGGCGAAAAGAGTGTGCAGTGTGGCGCGTGAGTTCATACCGCTGGCCTCGTCCTTCAGCCTCTAGCAGGTTAGATAGTGTGTTGGTGTACGTCTACCTTCAGCCTCTAACATGTTATATAGTGTGTTGGTGTGCCTCTACCTCTGGCCTCTAACAGGTTATATAGTGTGTTGGTGTGCCTCTACCTCTAGCCTCGTCCTTCAGCCTCTAGCAGGTTAGATAGTGTGTTGGTGTGCCTCTACCTCTGGCCTCTAACAGGTTAGATAGTGTGTTGGTGTGCCTCTACCTCTGGCCTCTAACAGGTCAGATAGTGTGTTGGTGTGCCTCTACCTCTGGCCTCTAACAGGTCAGATAGTGTGTTGGTGTGCCTCTACCTCTGGCCTCTAACAGGTTAGATAGTGTGTTGGTGTGCCTCTACCTCTGGCCTCTAACAGGTTAGATAGTGTGTTGGTGTGTGCCTCTACCTTCAGCCTCTAGCAGGTTAGATAGTGTGTTGGTGTGCCTCTATCTCTGGCCTCGTCCTTCAGCCTCTAACAGGTTAGATAGTGTGTTGGTGTGCCTCTACCTCTGGCCTCTAACAGGTTAGATAGTGTGTTGGTGTGCCTCTACCTCTGGCCTCTAACAGGTCAGATAGTGTGTTGGTGTGCCTCTACCTCTGGCCTCTAACAGGTCAGATAGTGTGTTGGTGTGCCTCTACCTCTGGCCTCTAACAGGTTAGATAGTGTGTTGGTGTGCCTCTACCTCTGGCCTCTAACAGGTTAGATAGTGTGTTGGTGTGCCTCTACTCTGGCCTCGTCCTTCAGCCTCTAACAGGTCAGATAGTGTGTTGGTGTGCCTCTACCTCTGGCCTCTAACAGGTTAGATAGTGTGTTGGTGTGCCTCTACCTCTGGCCTCGTCCTTCAGCCTCTAACAGGTCAGATAGTGTGTTGGTGTGCCTCTACCTCTGGCCTCGTCCTTCAGCCTCTGTACCGACTCCAGCAGCGTCTCCTTCTCGTCCAGCTCGCTCTCCAGGAAGGCGTTGCGCTCAATGACCTGATTCATCCTCTGCTCGAAGTCCTCCAGCGACATGATGGTGGCCCTGAGAGAAGGCGCAGCAGGAACAACGTTCGATCAGACGGTATCCCAGGAGGACGGACTATCTGCATGTTGAGTCTGAACCCCGACCTCTTCGCCCGCTCCAGGTCGTCGTTGGACTGCTCCAGCTCTCTGATGTACTTCTGGAGGTGGTCTCTGGCCGCCGTGGTCTGGGCCAGGTCGCCTTCCAACGTCGAGATCTGTCTGAACGCTTCGGCGTGCTGGATGTCGTACTTCTCCTGAAACCACAGAGACAACAATGGTAAATGGTAAACGGACTGCATTTATTCGACGCTTTTCTAACCAGTGGCCTCTCAAAGCGCTTTACATTATTGCCTCACATTCACCCATTCATGCACACATTCACTCAGCCATGCAAGGCGACAGCAAGCTCTTCAGGAGCAGGTAGGGTAAGCTGTCTTGCTCAGGGCCACATACCGCCCCCAACAATACGATCGAGATAAACATGCTCCATTTCCCCAACAGTGGGGACATTAATATTATTATCAGGAGGCCATACTGCCTGTGTTTGTACATCGTATTAAAGCGGTTATTTAGGATTCTATAGTCGTTAAGTGAGACAAACGAGCCCTTGAGACGTCTCCACTGTCCCTGAGCGATGAAGAGGAGATTTATGTATTGAATAATCAACTAGTCATCCCTTTCATCGATGTTCCTTCCCTGTGGACGTCTGAATCAAAATAGCAGTCAGCTGCTCGATAGAGGCAGTAGAACGCCCGGAAATTATCTGTAAATAGGCTTTTGAGCTCAGTGTTTACAACGTGTTTACGGCATGTGTGTGTGTACGTGTGTGTGTGTGTGTGTGTGTGTGTCTGTGTGTGTGTCTGTGTCTGTGTCTGTGTCTGTGTCTGCGTGTGTGTGTGTGTGTGTGTGTGTGTGTGTGTGTGTGTGTGTGTGTGTGTGTGTGTAAAGGGCCCAGGGAGAACGCCATCGTACCCTAATGTTGTCCAGCTCCATTCTGAGCCTGCTGTTGTCTGAAAGCAGCTCTTTGTTGCGCGCATCGCAGTGTTTCAGCTCCGTCTCCAGCTCCGCCTCGTAGTCTCGGCTCATCTGCTGGAACTCCTGCAGCTCCTCGTTGGCCTCGTCGGCCCTGGGGAGGCAGCAGGGTTAGATAGGGAACCAGTTCACCCTGAAACAGGGCTGCTGCTGTCAGGCAGCCGTCAAAGGGCACAGTGACACCCAGAACCGGTTCATAGAGTTCGTTTAACTCATCACTTTAGATAAGTTAAGATAAGTAGACTACCAAGAGATTCTTCCCCACTGATGGACTAATGAGCAGATTACGTTAGTTTAACTCATCACCGTAGACAACTACGAATAAATCCAGATCAGGTTTATAGAGTTACTTTAACTTGTCACTTCAGACAGACTGCCAACCTAGGCCCGAGAGATTCTCCAAAACGGATGGACCACTAAGCATCTTAAGAGTTAGTTTATTGTCAGGGATGGTAAGGGTCATTATATATGATCTCACACAAGCAGTTGTCAGAACACACGAGTATCCTCAGTTGAGGTGTCACCTTTGCTGGTGTCCCTCTGCCTGGCTCTTCCAGAAGTGGAGCTCTTCTTCCAGGGAGGAGAAGCTCTGCGCTGAGGGCTCTCCCATGACCGCGCGCTGCTGGATCCACGATGGACTGAAGCCACTTCAGATCTGGCATAGAAGAGGAACAAATAAAGAAATGTCCACTTTTATAGGCTTCTTCAGGGCCACACCTACTCTGTCATGTCGCAAACTAAGAAGGTCTGTGAATCAAACAGCAATAATACCTTCAAGTAGGGGTTGCTTCGTGGCAGTAGAGTAGAAGCACTGAGGAGCTTCTGGATGAGTTGTTAACCCGAGGCTAGCTCTTAGCCGGCTAAGCTAACGACTTGAACAAAGCTGACGCGAATTTAGGGCCAACACCATCTGAATCGAGCTTTCGAGATTAGGGTAATGTGTTCCGATTAAACGTATCTTCTTTAAAAGCAAACGTGGAAAAGATTTATGAAAACAAAGGCTCGGTCGCCCAGCTAACAAAAGTCTTATTATGCTAGCAGCTCATCAACCAAATCTAAACTCTACTTCGTTCGGAGGATCCCATTGGTCGATGCGGATGACGTCACGCGAAGGGCGTCCAACCAGGTTTGTTCCCTTGGAACGGATCCACGCCCTCTTTTCGGCCAGTACTTTTGTGGTTCAGTTTGAATGCTGCTTTGAATGTGTGGCAGGTGTCCACTTTGCAATGCGTTCATTACCTGGCCTTAAAGGCCTTATAGATATATAATCAAATCAGGTTATGAACTGATTTAGAGCAGGAAATACATGCATTCATTTTAGTCTTATTGTAGTATGTCGTTTTATTGAAAGTTTTAAAAAAGTACATTCCAACTATAAGAAAATTTAAAAAGAATTGTCATCTCGAACAAATATGAAACAGAATATTTAAAACAGCTTGTGAAATAGACAGAGTAACGATCACACATGCATTGAACAACTACTGTTTCAGAGTAATGCAATGCAAAATAGAATATGCACACACACTTCGGTAAAGAGTATTCATTCCTTACACACTTGTTACAGCAATCTCAAAGTGCATCTCCATTTGGGATCCTGCCTTGCATTCTCTGTATGAGTGGGCCTTACAGGCATTAATTAAGATGACATCCAGAATACACATGAATTACACAAGGACACGTGTTTCTAAGTATCCTTATGATGTTGTACATCATAGTGACATGTCAGAGGGTAAACTGTTTGAAGGGTTTGTTTAATATTTCGATAAATACTTTATGGCTTTTGACATATAATTTGACTTGTATATTAGAATATAGCATTTTCATCCATACATAGTTACTGGATTTATAATGGTAATAAATAATACTGTTTGATTGACAGCATTTTGATTGTGGGTTTTAGAGACATTATATTAGTTATGATACTGCCTTATTGCCTTGACTTATCATGCAAAATTTGTTGTTTTAGTACAGGAAATAACAACTAGTAGCTCTGTGACAGAATAACACTTCTAGGTCTGACTCCTATAACGTATTTATAACTTAATACTAAACAATGTGTTAAATCAGTGCTCCTAAGATTCACAGTAAATAAACCAAAGGCTAAATAAATATTACTAATAGTAAATAAATATTTGCTCTAAAACAAATCAACTTAAATAAAATGCTATTTCTACATCATGTTATTCATGTACTAACTTCAGGAGTAAAGGCCTGCACCAGAATTAACAAACCCTTCTAAAATAAGAGGTAACAAAGGTAAAATAGGTATAACTAACCGGTGAAATATGATCAGTGCATTGAAGAGAACATGACCAATAAATTGGACCAAACATTCTACGGAAGACCAACATGATTATTATTATCTTTTCGTCCTCTAGCCTTTCAGTTAGACGATCCCTCGCTCTTCTTTGTTTCTTGACATGTCTTCTTCCCGTCCACCGCGTCGGTCTTCACCTGACCCCGGGTTCTCAGCAGACACATGGTGTCGAAGCCCTCCTCCCCGTTCTCCTGCAGCAGCTCCAGGACCTGGAGGAGGGACAAGCTGCTTATTCTGCAGATTAAAGTAGACTTTCCCTTCATCATTTAGCATTCGTTGTATAAGATGTGATCTCACAAATCAGATTTGATATTTATGTCTAAAGTTTGCGGGTCGGCTTAGCTCAGCTGACGAGCTGGCTGTCGCCTTGCATGGTTGACTCTGCCGTCGGTGTGTCAATGTGTGTATTAACTGATGTAAGTCGCTTTGGATAAAAGCGTTTGCTAAATGCCCTAAATGTGAATGTTTGATGGCAGACCAGCTCACATCTGGGTTTCACCTTCTTTCGCTTCTGAGGAGGTCAACGGTAAACGGTAAATTGGCAAGCACAAATTCAGCAAGAGAAGTAAAATGTTACTTAAAACATGTGTGCAAAGGTTAAGAATCAACAACGTGAAGACTGGCCCCCAGAGCTCTGTTATAACAACTGGATTAGAGACACTGATGCTTGTAGCTCAGGAGGCTGAGCAGGTTCACTTTTAACCGAAAGATTACTAGTTTGATCCCCGGCTTGATCCCCTAGCCAAGTGTTGAGGTTTCCCTGAGCAAGGCACCTCATCCTAACCGCTCCTGATGAGCTGGCTGTCGCCCTGCGTGGGCGACAGCCAGCTAACACACTCCGCCGTCGGTGTGTGAATGCGTGCATGAATGGGTGAATGTCGCTTTGGATAAGAGCATCTCCTAATTCCCCTGAAGGTAAATGTAACATATGTGACTCACCTGCAGACACTTAAAGGACTTGAGCTTGCTGAGGTTCTCCTTCAGGAACAGCAGGTAGATGCTCAGGTCGTTGTAGCGGGGAGTGACCAGGCCCAGCGTCCCGAAGCCGGGCAGGAGCTCGTAGGGTTTGAGGAACCCGGAGCTCTGGCGCGCCGGGCCCAGGGCGGCGTAGACCACCAGGGGGGCGAGGAGCACGTACACCGCCAGGTTGGTGTAGCTGAGGAGCCGGAAGATTCCGACCGCCACCAGCTTACACTGCACCGCCTCGGGGACCACGCTGTCATTCTTCAGCACGCCGGTGCGCAGGTCGCAGGCGAACTCGTCGGTGAGGGTGGCCAGCGTGATGTAGTAGCCCAGGTAGGTGCAGGCCAGGGCCAGGATGAGGAAGGTCAGGCCCCGGCACGCCAGGTACTTCAGCACCAGGTCGTGGGAGAAGCGCTTGGTCTTCAGGTACTGCTCCACCAGCGGGTACTTGAGGCAGCCCTCGGCCAGGTCCGGAGCGCTGCTGAGAGGGGGTCGTGGGGTTGGTTGGTTCTTGTCTGATCTTTGATCCCCAAATAGGACCTTTGTTTTACTTTATTGTAATACTTCTTCTCATGTTACCTTGTTCAGAGTTCACCTAGACTCTGCATAGCCTCACCCCTTACCCCCACCCCTCTTACACACTTGTTGTACGTTGTACGTCCTGGCACTTAAAAATAGTACTTAGCATCGTCTAGCATCTTACCCCTAGCTATCTGTGTTGTATACGGGGAATGGGTTAACCTAGTGATGGTTAGATTCAGATTCAGATTCAGATTCAGAAAACTTTATTGTCTGTCGTACCAGAAAATCGTCTTTGACGTGGCTCGATATACAAACAGGACAATTATGTTGCACATAGTGGCACTTGGCACCTGGTTCTATGACCATCCTTACTATACCGACAGAGATATATTGTTGTTTCTCCTTCTTTTAACAAATGTACTTATTGTAAGTCTATTGGATAAAAGCGTCTGCTAAACGCCCTGAATGTATAAGTTATTAATGTGTTACCCTTCTCCGTCTCCAGACGTGTCCTTGCTCTCCAGCGCTGCCAGGTTCTTGGCCAGCTTGATGGCCTGGTTGTAGAAGCGGTCGAGCTCCTCCATGATGAAGTTGAGGTCGGAGGAGAGGTGAGGCTCGGCGGTGAAGCGCCAGATCAGGGCCGGGATGGACATGAGGGTGGCCAGCAGCAGCAGGATGTACGGGAAGAACTGGGGGGACACGCGGTGGGGTTCGAGGAGGGTTCCAACACAGGTTTAGAGACACAAAAAATCGAATAATCTAAAATAAAATAACATTTAATCAGCTTATCAACAGCAAAAAGATGTTGAATAAAAAGACTGTCAAACATAACACAAAGCCTCTGGCAAATGGTAACAGTTTACTTTTAGATTTAATCTTTCAATTATACTTGGAGTTCTGTCAATCAGACATGTCAGCAGATTCTGTGTTAATCCATTTATTTTATTTCCTCAAATACTAAAATTATTCTATTCTTCTCTTCTTTTATTTCTTTCAAACAAAATAACTGTAAGTCTTCCAGCCATATTCCAAAAGTAGCCTGAACGGGACTTTTGTGCTTTACTTTCCTATACGGTCCTCCCCCTTTACTGCTAAACTCTTACAACCACCATCCCTACATAGTCCGTCTAGCAGTGCCCCCACCATTCAACATTAATGAGTGTCATGCATAGTTGATGGGGGGGGGGGCCGGGCCACCGGGTACCTTGTGGAGCCATAGCGGGGAGCTCTGCGGCTGTTGCTGTAAGGCCGCCCAGCAGAAGTTATCCACGTAGAAGGCCTGTCGCCAGGAGAAGTTAGTGGGAGCGAAGCAGCTGATCTGGGTTCCTGTCAGCCGAGAGGAGGGGACATGTGATATTAGGCGCTATGGGGGAAGAACTCTGTCTGCAAAGGGTCGTAATGCAGTCGGATGACCTTATAGCGGAAGAAGGGGCACCTTCTTTCACATTGAACCTTT
Source organism: Gadus morhua (assembly GCF_902167405.1). Lineage (NCBI taxonomy): Eukaryota > Metazoa > Chordata > Actinopteri > Gadiformes > Gadidae > Gadus > Gadus morhua. Next base: position 29,295,162 of record NC_044050.1, on the reverse strand, counting down.
CTTATTTAAAATCAGGTTCATTACCGACTAGTAAATGTAGTTAACTTTATTAACTAGATTATAAACTAAAACTGCATTTTAAGGATTTCTATACTTTTTTAACTTATATGTTGGAGTAGTGAGGCAGGTTTAAAGGACAGCAACATGATGTTATTTGTAAATCATTTTAATTGAACCAATAAAGGTTTGCTTTACTCCCATTTGAACCCTTTCCTCTGCCCCTCTGTCGGCCCTCATCAAGTTCAGAACTGGGCGGCTGGGGTTCAGGGGTATCCACAGAATCTGCCCCAACACACATTGCATCCCTCATAGTAATGCCTTGTTGTGCCCGCTCTCTCTTTGTTGCGCACTAATGAAGGGCTTTTGGTGCCTCCACTGTGTGGAAGTAATGCACAAGCCTCTCTCCAGGCTTGGTGCCACTCAGGAGAATCACGGATGGACCTACAGGGGTTCAGGCAGACTGGCTCTGATACTTCCTTCAAATCTCCGACAAACACACTTCCACAGAATTGCTTTCTCTCGACTAGGTTATTCTTCCTCTTTTACTTTACTTGCTTGATTGTGTTTTAGTCATTCATACCACGCTTGTCATTATTACTGAATCTATTATATTTGTATTTGCATCTGGTGGTCCTTTCTCTTGTTTGTAAGTCTTGGTAAAACACTTTGTAACTTAATGAGTGCATTAATAATAGAAGCTCCAGATCCATAGTCTCTAGAGCAATTGCCAATCACCCCCTTTTAAGACCATGAGAGGCCTCAGCTCTTCCAGGAATACCATAACTCGAACTATGCTTGCTTGTTTATTGACGTCTCTCTTGACAGAAAGCCCTGTCTCCTGAGCACTAACAGTTTATTGAGTGAATAAAATAACACAAATAAACCCTTGCTTTCTATTCTATCATGCACTCCGATTTAACGTTTCCCCCATTTCAGTTTTCAAATCTCTTGTTTTTTCCGATCTTTATCTTTTTACTGAGTGGATGATTTTGGATGCACATTGCTATCAAAGTGTGTAAATGTTATTCAAATATAGTGATTGAGAGTCGAGGAGGGCGGTGCCTCAGAGATAGCGGGCTATGGGTGCAAGTCCAATAACTCACATGGCACGTAAGGCAACAACAATAGAGGATACAGGCTGGGTGCATGGAGGATTACGAGAATAAAGACTGTTATTATACTACTATTTTCTTATTGTGCCCCATTCAGGTTGTCTATAGTTATTTTGAGTCATAAAGCGCCACTGAGAACGCCGGAAGGGAGGAGTCAAGCGCGCCTCCCCTCCAGCCCCGCAGCCTATCGCCCCTACGGCCTCTTAAACAAGTCTAGTTTATTCATAGTATTCAACCTGCCGGTGGGGCTCAGATAAAGACGTGTCTGAACGCAAACGAAGGAACCCCTGCAAAGGCATGTAGGTTTGATTTCATTACCGTTAAGACGACATTGTAATGCATGCATAGTTTAGGAGGATATTGCAGATGGGGTTCAGAGATAAACGTGTTTGTGTTCAACTCACCCACTGATACTTCTTGAGCGAAAGCCAAGGAGATGAGGAACAAAGGAAGCCCCACGGCCAGACAGCTCACTATCTTGTCCACGGCCAGCTCCAGCCGCAGTCCCTTGTACTTTGACTCAGTGGGGTCTTTGAGTAGAAAGTCGGAGAAGACGTATTCTGTGGCTACGTGGGCTATCGCCATTGGGACTGGAACAAAGGCAACTAATCACTAATTGAAGTATCAATATCCGGCGCTATAACAACCAGTGTGTATCTGTTCCCAGGCACTTCTTCAATGGTGGTTCAATTTCCGTTAGTTTATTAATGTCGTCTGTTATTCATTGAACCACTCATCCCGTCACCGTTACTGTACCCTGAATAAGAAGCGTCGGGGTAACGGGGCGCGGTGCGGTGTTATGTGTCGGTCCGCCGCTAGGGAGCGCTGTTCTGCCTCTACACGCACCTGCTGCGGCGGGGGTACGGGGTTTTCTGTCCGCTCGGTCCGCCGCTAGGGGGCACACAAATATATAATAATTCCTTTATTCGCTTTAATCCAACATTTAATGAACGAATCGAGGACTAGTTTGAAGGCATCACAACGTCCAATGACGAATTATAAAAAAATATTTGAAACTAAAGGAATCATATATAAAAAAATGTTTTAACATTACATTTATAACCATAAACCGGTAGGTCGGTTATAACATAGTGTGTTTGGATTACGGCTCAAGCCAGAGCTTAAATTTCAATCATAACGGATGCATTTGGATAATAATGATGAAATATATAACTAAAACGGGACCCCTTAAGTGTATATTGCATATTTTATATGTGACATATTGAATTTCATGAAGTCGTTGGCGTGTTGGAGCGTTGTTATCGTTTACGACAGCTATGGGTCATTTGCGACAGCTTAGGCTGATTTACGACATTCGTAGGTTACAAAGGCTCAAGCCAGGGCTTGAATTTAAATTAAAACAAATACATTTTAAAAATAACGATGATATTTATAACTAATATGGGACCTCATGAGTGTATATATCTCATATTTAACAAGTAACATACTGTATTTCATAAAGTCTTTGTCGTGTCGGAGTGTTGTTATCGTTTACGACAGCTGTAGGTGATTTGCGACAGCTGAGGCTGATTTACGACAGTGGTAGGTTACAAAGGTAGCCGCTTCTCCTGGTTCGGGGGAGAAACCGGCCGAAGGGAGATGTAAATACAGACAGAGTCAGGTATGAAGGGTTAGAAATAACCACTACTAAGATCCTCATTTTAACACCATGCAGTGTGAACACGTTGATGGTCGAATAGTGTCCGTATTGGGTATTAAAACCGAGTCTCGGGTAGCCTAGCCCAAGATGCTAATGTTGATCAACTAGCTCAGAAGTGCTAAGCTAGGCTACTCTCACTGTGTTAGTCGAACCAGATGCCTTTAATATTCTAATTATCGATAAATGTCGAATTAGTTGTCATTTGTGTGGTTATCTGAGGACTAGTTCATGTAGTTGACTTTGTTAACCGAATGATGTCGAAACTGAAACTGACCTCCTTGATGGACCAAGCTGCCTGGACATTTTATTGATGTTTTACATATCTTATATACTATATTATTTATCTGCTGTTGGTTTAACCGGCGTCACAGGCATTTACTGTGAACCTCGCTAACATTGATGCCATGGAGGTCAAGTTATTATTACTTACTACCACTGTCTTAGTCTCTCTTATTATTGCCTGCTTTATTACATTTTATTACTGTGATCTATGCTCATTCTTTTTTACACATATTTATTTGTACTTGTCTTTATTTATTTTATCTTGTATTGTTGCTGCTATGTGGAACCAAGCCCAATAATTGTACTCTTGTGTACTAGTACCTTAAGATGTAGTAAAAGTTATTCTGATTCTTGATTCTAATGGTGCTGTGTGATGGTCCTTCTCACTTCAGGAAAACATGCAAGAGAAGAGATACGACTGTGCCTTGAAAAAACCTTCTAGGTTGGACGATGGAAGAACTGGGAAAGAAGCCATCCACCTGCATCCCTGATCCCTGGACCGGTCCTCCAGGGAGTGAGACCCTCCTCTGGAAACTCAAAGACTGCTTCTCCTCCTTTGAGAAGGCCAACTCCAGCTTCACCCAACAACAAGTATGTCAGGTTCTCTATAACGATGGATAAAGTCAAATTGGTCTTACACATATGTGGGGATACGTGTGTATTCAACATTTAATGAGGGAATCCTGTCAGTAATGTTTGGAAATTAGGGTAGAACTTTATTCTACCTGTTACAGATAGATTAATTTGGAAACTGTATTTGATGAAACGCTGGACTATGCTGTGATGTAACACTTTCATCTCAGATAATTCATGTTGTGGGTGGTTTGTTTATGTACTGCAGCTAAAGATAATTTCATAGTCTTTTAATCAACCTTTTGTTTTTAAGATTCATCGATTACTATAATTTAGTATATAATATTTAAAAACAATCGAAGCAAATGCCATCACAAGTAAGATAACATATTCATCGATTTGAGTCCAATATCTAAATACAGTCACACTTTTTTACCTCACATTATATCATTTTTAGTTTTTCTAAATAATCCAAATTGAAGTCCATAGTTTTCCGCCCACTGATTCCGCTCCGTCTCCCCCCAGACCATGGAGGGCAGGACGCCTGTGCTGGAGCTCAGAGACGTCCCCCCCCCTCCCCATCACGTGTCCTCTGCCCCCCCCTCCCAGCCCCTCCCCCTGGCCCCCCCCCCTCTCCCTGCGCCCTGCTTGCCCCTGCCTCCGCACCCCGCGGCACCCCACAGGCACCCGCCCTGCTCACAGCTGCAGGAGGGGCCTGGCCCCAAAGTAAGCATTTGCACTTGGTGTGACCACTATGACCCTGCGGGCTACGTTGCCTTCGGGGAGACCAGCCTCGGCCTCAACACTAGTAATACGAGCGGCCACGTCGCCAGCTACATGAGCCCTAGCGCCTATAACGGCGCCCCCGCGGCCTGCTCTCCGGTGCCGCTACTCAATTTGTACCCCAACAGCCCGGCTAGGCGGAGCACAAACGAAGCCAGTAATGTGTTGTACAGTCCGGCGGCCTTCCAGCTCCCCTTCTCCCCCTGCGTGGCTACGTCCCAGCCCATGCCCTCTCACTCCTGTACCTCCTGCTGCACGGGCTTCCTCCACCCCTACTCCAACCTGCCTCTGTCCGGCAGCCCAGCCAGCCTCCCTCCTCCTCCTTCTTCTTCTACTACTCCTTCTGTGCCTCTGGCCCTCCCTCTGTCCACCCTTCCCCCCCCCCTGCACGGCTCCTCCGGGTGCTACTGCCCGTGCGGCGCCGGCTGTGGCCACGCACTCGCAGAGACCCAGAGACCCCTCCCTCACGGTGACCTCCCACCCACCAGCACGGCCCAGTACGGCCCTCAGTCTAGGCACCCCAACGTAGAATGCATGGTTTGTCTGAAGGGGTCTCACTACTGCCAGGAGTGTCTGTTGAAGGTTGGTGGAATACTCTTATTCACTGGGGAATTCTGTTTTGGTGTACGGGTCATATAATACTACTGTAGGCCGGTTGGATGTGCACGTGGTGGGTTAAACGTTGGTTTATTGAAATGTTGGCCATGTTGTTGTTTTTCTAATGGATGTCTTCCTATGCGTGTGAAGCCCGTGAATGGGTGTTTGCCAGAGTCGGATGAGCTGTGGCCCGTGGTCCCCCACCTGTCCTCGCGGCCCCCCCCCCTCCCCATGTGTAACGGCTGTGGCACCGCGGCGGACGGCAGGCTGCGGCCCCCCCACCACAGCCTGGGCAAGGCCGGACACCAGTTCGGTCAGTGGAGTTCACCAGCAGGTGCACCTCTGGATAGGAGCTAGAACCCACGGGAGGGCAAACATCATGTCAACCTAACTGTGATCAGTGCATATCTAATCATGACTTATGATTTAGCTTATGTGTTATATCTCACTCTTTGCTTCACACATGAACACATAAAAACCTTACAAAACTTTAATTTGGTTTCTACGTTGAGCTTTGGAGGCTAGTTGCACTCGAGATGAACTGAAGATGAACTGCTTGTATATTAATAATGCGTTAGACTTGTATACGCTTTTTCTAAATACTCAAATACGCTTTACAGGGTCTACTCAAAATAAAATTGTTGCATAAGAACGTATATAAGTAAAAGTTTAGCAAAAAATCAAACGATAAGAGGGAATAGGATAGAATGGGTAGCAAAAAAACAAAAATAGGTAGGTAGTTAAACCTAGGACTGGTTAAAAGGAGGAAGGGGAGGTATGTATTTACGTTTGTAGTTGCCATTGGCACTCTAAAACGTATAACGGTAGTTTTCCATCGCCTAAGGCCATGAGTCCTAACCCCCGACTCCTCCCCCAGGCTCCCCTGACGTCGGCGGTCCAGAGAACACGCCCCCCGTGGGCGTGTTCTGGGACATCGAGAACTGCTGCGTGCCCAGCGGTCGCTCGGCGGCCGCCGTGGTCCAGCGGCTTCGGGGGCGCTTCTTCCAGGGCCACCGCGAGGCCGAGTTCATCTGCGTCTGTGACATCAGCAAGGAGTGCAAGACGGTCATCCAGGACCTCAACAACTGCCAGGTACGGCCGCCACGCCGCCCTCCAGGGGGCCGCACGCACGCTCAGGGGGGCCGAGGGGGTGACCCAGAAGCACGTGGACTGTAACCATTGTTTGCCCCCTCGTTAGGTCACCGTTGCCCACATCAACGCCACTGCCAAGAACGCCGCCGACGATAAACTCCGCCAGAGTCTGCGCCGCTTTGCAGAGACCCATGCAGCCCCTGCCACCGTGGTGCTAGTGTCCTGTGAGTAGACCTGTCCCCCTACCATGTTTGCCTTCCCGATACTGATTCTCGACAGCAATGTGACTACTAACAGAAGTTGTTCCTATGGACGGGTTCTCTTATGATGACAGCGATGCACTTACTGTCGAGAATTTTCTTTTCAGTACTAGATCATTTACCGTCATAATCTATAATTGTTATAATAAGACCTATACATTCTTGTAGTTAAGCGTGGGCACCCGTGGTATTCCTACTTGGTAGTCGGAACGCACGTAGGTCAGCGGTAACGCGCTTCCCATTCCAACACTCCACCTCTGACCGTTTACGCACGCAGCATCACACCGTACTGTTTGATATCCTCGCGCTGTGTAGGACATGAGCTAGTCATGTGATTGTACAAGATCAGTGCATAAACCGTACTCGGCGATACCGGATACTTCCAGTTCCGATACTGGTATCGGTTTGGGAACAACTCTGAGTTGTCCTCGGCTGTCCCGTCTGTACCCCGCGGGGTCGGTGATGGAAATGTCTTCTGTGTGTTGACCCCCCCCCCCACCTTCTTTCCTTCCTCCAGCGGACGTGAACTTTGCCAGCGAGCTGAGTGACCTGCGCCATCGCCATGGCTTCCAGGTCATCCTGGTGCACGGCACGCACACCTCGCCGGCCCTGCTGCAGCACGCCCACCGCCAAGTCCCCTTCCTGGAGATCACAGCCGACCTGCCGCTGCGCGTGCCCCTCAAGGCCCAGGTGAGCCCCCCCGCACCCCACCCCCCGCACTCCACCCCCCCGAGCGCTGCTGCTGCTGGGAAGGTTGAGGGGAAGTGGTGGTGGGAATTGTTTTGCCACCGTTCCAATCGTTTCTGTGTAAACCGTTGAGGGATGAAGAGTCATCCGAATGTATAGCAATTAGTCCAATTGAATTTGTAATAAACATAAAATTAGAAAAACGCGATTATGCGATTGCATGATTCGACACATATTCAGCCAAAGTTCGCATATTCATGCATATGCCGCACTTTCACCGCATAAATTGCCGATTTCCGCGCAAAATATGCGGTCGTTTCGTTAAAAAAGTCACATACATCTTAGCAGAAAGTTGAAAAATGTTGTTTACTTCACACAAGAGCAGCCATTTCCCCCTGTTGCCATGGGAACGTTATGAAGTTCAATTTGTTCCAGCATTTTTTCGCACGTTCCCGCAATTTTTGCAAGTTCCCGCAATTTCATCGCATAAATATGCTGCATATTTCATCGCATTTTTTAAGAAATGTGCCGCATAATCAAGGATTTTGGGCCGCAAAAATCACAAAAAAACAACTGAATAACGTACAATAATCCGAGGCCTCAGATATGAGTTCGGCCTGGGTCTCTAATGCGATGCGAGGTATTTGCAAAAGCAAGGACTTCGTATACAGTGGCAGGCAGGCGTCAGGATGCTGAGGACAGCTCCGCTCCCCAGTTAAACCATCGTATTGGTTAACCAGACGGTGGTCGACAATAGGTGGACCTCCTCAGGATGTCATGAAGGGACGGGGTTGTAGCGGGGACTCCTCAGTTGGAGCCCTTGATCCCCGGCCACCCCAAGAGGGTACGGGAATTAACTCTGGCTAAAAACACTGATGCAAACATCAGATGACTGTATCCGTCCCTATTGAAATATCCCTTATCAAAATATAAATAAAAGGCACAATCAACAAGTAGCAGTTAGAGAAACAGAAAGTATCAAAGAGGTAAGTTGAGAGGGCCGTGGGGCTGTTGTATCTCACTGGACTCTGGACTCGTACCGGGTGTGGTCCTGCAGAACGAAACGCTGACTCGAGGTCCGCTCTCACCCTGACGGGAAGTCCGTCCCCCTCGTCTTTGCCTGTCCAACTATTTACAACTGTGCGTCACACATTGCTATTGTTCAAACAAAAACAAAACAAGAAAAACCCACAAACCCAACCCCCGCCCGGGACGCTGTGTCTTCCTCCTTCCCCCCCCACCAGCCCAGTTTCAGCAACCTCTATGTGCACAACCTCCCCGTCGCCTGCGACAAGAGCCTGCGCGGCGCCGTCAAGCTGCGGCTGCGCCGGCTGTCGGACAACTGCGGCGGCAAGGTGCTGAGCGTGTCCCGGGGCACGGCGGTGCTGCGCTTCGGCAGCCTGGACGCCGCCGAGCGCGCCTGCAAGCGCATGGAGAACGAGGACGTGTTCGGCCACCTCATCCGTCCCTCCTTCTCCCCGGCGGCGGGCACCCGGGCCGGCGGCGGCGAGGCCCCGGGCCCCGTGCACCGGCCCACGCCTCAGGCTCCGCCCCTGGCCGCCCCGCCCGCCGCCTACGCGCCCCCGGGGGCCCCGCCGGCCCCCGCCCCCGCCCCGCCCATGTCCTCCTCCTCCTTTCTGCCCCTGGAGCCCACCAGGTCGCCCTGGAGGCTGCGGCAGGGGGCCCGGCCCTGCCAGACGTCGGGGCCCCTGGCTGAGAGGCCCTACAGTCCCAGGAGGGGCTGTAGCGGGCCGCCCGGTGGTCCCGTGGCCCCATCCCCTCAGGTCAGCAGCCGTCCGGTGGGAGTGCCGGCTCCCACTGCCCTCTGTGCCGACCCGCCCGCTAACCCAGTGCTGTGCTTGTGTGAGCTGCTGTCGCTGTAGGGCCCTGGCTGTGCTAGCAAGCCTAGCATGTGGCTGTGCTAGCATGTGGCTGTAGTGCCCTGGCTGTGCTAGCAAGCCTAGCATGTGGCTGTAGCGCCCTGGCTGTGCTAGCATGCATGTGGCTGCCTACTAAACATGAGTCGTCTTGTCTAATCCAGGCATGTGCATGGCATGTAGCGTCCGTCATTCCTCCTTTTTGGTTTGGTTCCTTGTGTGCGTTCGTTTTTTTGTACCCTCTCCTTCTTCTCCTTCATTCCAATGCAAAATATTTTTTTCCCTGCAGTCAAATTCCTTGTTTGTTTCTTCGTGTGATCCGTCTCTGCTCTGCCTTTCCTTAACATCTTCCTGCTTGCTTCTAACCAAACCGAGCTGACCCCCCCCTCGATAGTCCGTCGTCTACCGCCGCAACCCAAAGGACCGCTCACAGTCCCCCCCCCCCCCCCCGTTGAATCTGTTCTCTGCTCCCCCCGGCCCGCTGCAGGAGCTGGGTGGTGTAGACGCCACACCCAACACGGTCTTCCAGCTGTTGGAGAACGCCTGCAGCCCCACCACCACCGCCTCCAGCAGCTCGCCCCCCCGGAGGGCCGCCGACCCCGCCCTGGGAAGACTGCCCAAGCCCGGGCTCATGGGAGAGTCCATGTTCAGGAGGAGGTATGGGTGGGGAACCACTAGGGCTGGGGTATGGGTGGGGAACCACTAGGGCTGGGTACAGCCAGGGACCTCTCAATTCAATTCAGATTCTTTAGGCCTTGATTCGATCCGATTTTGATTTGATATCGATCCAATTGCTACGATATCGATTCAATAATACGTGCAGATGACAAAAATACCTAAATAATATTTAGAATTAACCGTTTCATTGTGCTTTAATGAGAAAAATGGGAATACAACATTGTATAGTATTGGAATACAACATTGTATAGTATTGGAATACAACATTGTATAGTATTGTTCCTGAGCTAAACTTGCAGCATTAAGGTAATAATCATAACAGAGACAAATGTAAAAGTGCATGTACATTTAGGCATACTCGGTTCTAGAATACAATGAGTATGCTTCTTTTACTTTTTTTTTTTTTTTTTAATGGAAATAATCTATTTCCAAAAAAATCGGACTCTAAATTGAATCGAGATCAAATAAATTGCAGAATTGGAAACGCACTCATCTTGTAGAATACCTCCGGAGTGGAACCGTTCTGTTCTTGGTTCCGGCCCCGGCTCTGTGCTGCCCCCTGGACTTCTGGGTCCACGGATAGCCAGTGGTGACCCTCGTGTCTCTCTATGTCCCTCAGGGGGGACAGCTCCAGCCCTCGGCGGACCGTGGAGTCCCCTTCGAGACGAGGGGACCGGGGGTCCCCCGAGTTCCTGGTCAGCACACCCTCCGCCTTCAGCAAGCTGAACCTCCACCGCAGCTTCAGTCCTCTGGGCGCCTCTCAGGGCTCCTGGTCCTCCAGGTGGGTCCACCGACCTCCTCGTGCTGCCTACTGTGACTGCACCATCCCATCAGACCCCCTCCACACACCTCCTCAACTCTGACCCCCCCCCACACACCCCTCTTACGCTCTTATTGTATGTTGTACGTCCTGGTACTTAATATACGTAATTATTGTATGTTGTACATCATTGCATTTAAAACCAGTACTTAGCATTGTGTAGCGTCTTACCCTAGCTATTAGGGGTGCAACGGATCACAAAGCTCACGGTTCGGATCGGGTCACGGTTTTTGAGTCACGGGTCGGATCATTTTCGGATCAGCAACAACAATAAAGATAACAAGACACATGTGACTTTAAATAAAATCTTCAACTGTGTAAAAACGAAATAAAGTGAAAAATTTGGTAATAATCCTGCTTCCTTTAAGCATGGTCAATATTTAAAAATGTTGCAATCTGAGGCATTATTCCTTCTTCTTTTTAACATGGATAGGATAGTAAATAATCCCTAACCCGGGATTTACAATTCAGGATGTCTGCATTGACTGGGGAGAGTTTAGAGTCTACACTCTCCCAAGGCAATGCAGACATCCTTATCTTCTTTTTTTTAGGTTGATAGAGAACTACAGTTTCTGTGGTGTTTTATTTGGCATTTTGTAAATCCATTGATTTCGGTTGAGAGACTCATTGCTCATTGCAAGGGGGGTTGGTTGTAGTCCATTCGCTCGGTTCTAGCCCTACTGTTGATACGGCGAACCGAGCGAAAAGACTACAACCAAACCTAAACACGTCCCGTTCCGGTTTTCGTTTCAATGGGATTTACGGAACGCCTAATAAAACACAACAAACTGTATTTTGCTACGATACTTGATGATGTTGTTAATACCGGAATTGTCCTCTAAACATGCGCTGATCACGTCAACGCACAACTTTTATTTTTTTATCAGCCGATCCGCGGATCACTTGCGTCCCGAACCGTGATGGTTTATCCGTACGGATCACGGGAAACCCGTGAACCGTTGCACCACTACTAGCTATCTGTGTTGTATACGGGGAATGGGTTAACCTAGAGATTGTTAATGCTTGGCCCTTGGTTCTATGACCATCCTTACTGCACCCACAGAGATATAGTGTGTCTTCTCTTCCTGCTGACTAATGGTCTTATTGTAAGGCACTTATCAGACGCTTTACAAGCGTCTGATAAGCGCCCTCAACGTGATGTAATTCTGAGTCACGATGGCAGCGCTCCAAGCGGTTCAGAGACCTGACCTGATCCCTCTCCCCCCCCCCCCCCTCTAGGAGCGCGTCCCCCTCCCTCTCCGGCCGCTCCTCCCCTCTCCTCCCGGGCCCCCGGAGCCCCGTTCCGGACGCCCCCGCTGAGTGCCTGCGGGACAGCCCCGAGGTCCAGGTCTCCAACCTGGACTACCGGATGTCCCGCAAGGAGCTGCAGCAGTCGCTGATACACTGCTTCTCCCGCTACGGCAAGGTAGATATGACCCCCCCGGGACCCCCCATACCAGGTAGATATGACCCCCCGGGACCCCCCATTACCAGGTAGATATGACCCCCCGGGACCCCCCATTACCAGGTAGATATGACCCCCCGGGACCCCCCATTACCAGGTAGATATGACCCCCCCCCCCGGGACCCCCCCATACCAGGTAGATAGGACCCCCGGGAACCCTTTCATACCAGGTAGATAGGACCCCCCGGGACCCCCTCATACCAGGTAGATATGACCCCCGGGACCCCCCATACCAGGTAGATGTGAACCCCTGGGACCCCCCCATACCAGGTAGATATGACCCCCGGGACCCCCCATACCAGGTAGATGTGAACCCCTGGGACCCCCCCATACCAGGTAGATATGACCCCCCCCCGGGACCCCCCCATACCAGGTAGATATGACCCCCCCTCATACCAGGTAGATATGACCCCCCGGGACCCCCTCATACCAGGTAGATATGACCCCCTGGGACCCCCTCATACCAGGTAGATCGGACCCCCCCGGGACCCCCTCATACCAGGTAGATATGACCCCCCGGGACCCCCCCATACCAGGTAGTTATGACCCCCCCTCATACCGGGTAGATATGACCCCCCCTCATACCAGGTAGATATGACCCCCTGGGACCCCCTCATACCAGGTAGATCGGACCCCCCCGGGACCCCCTCATACCAGGTAGATATGACCCCCTGGGACCCCCTCATACCAGGTAGATATGACCTGCTGTTCACTAGTCAGGACCACCTCTTACTGCAGTCTTTCCCAAAGACTGGGTCTGCGGGAGATTATAATTGGGTCGCCAAAGAAATGTGTATGCATAAAAAAAAGATATATATTTCTTTTACAGAAATTCTTTGGCACTATTTTGCCATCAATCTCTACAGTTTCTTGACTGTCTTACTTGCGGCTGAAACCCCCGAATTTCTCACCCAGTGTATTAATAAAGTCTTATCTTATGTGGTTAACGAATTGATTAATGTTGACTATTCGAAAAGAAGCATGTTTTGGATAGTACTGTACTAGTTTGAATTGGGTCGCGATGGTTTGTAATTAAAAAAGAAAAAAAAAATACATACAGGACATTTCAACCAGAAACGGATCCATCTCGTCCACAACCATCTCATCAAACATATTCTACTTAAATTTCCCTCATGTTTTCTGGGTGCATCTGCCATGCAGTGCCCATGGCCATTATGTATTGGTAGAGAAATGTTTTGTATTTTGTTCTTTATAATATTATATAGTCAATCAAATATATATTCGGTTCAGAAAGCTGAGAACAGAGTTTGGTTTCTCAAGCATGTTTACAACTTCAGTAGTGGTCATACACTCCCTGGGGGATTAAATTTGCCCAGAACCAGAACATACCATTCCTCCTGGCACAAAGCACGGACAGCCATGCAAGGACATACCGAGCAGTGTTGTGCAAGAGTTGAGCCACTACAGACTGAGGCTTCACTGATTGTTGCTAGGGAGAACTTTTTAAATGCCGTGTGCAAAACAATAAATTAAATATTACTCTACTCAATCTCTCCTAATTTTAGGAGAATTGACACCCGTTTTAAACTGCGAGGGGACATTGCCGTTTACATTCTCCAACGTGTGTGTGTGTGTGTGTGTGTGTGTGTGTGTGTGTGTGTGTGTGTGTGTGTGTGTGTGTGTGTCAGGTGACCTGTGTGGAGCTCAGCCCCCACACTGACTACCAGCTGAAGGCAGCGGTGCAGATGGTGTACATGCAGCAGGCCATCCTGGCCGTCAGCGCTCTGCAGCGCTACAAGATCGGAGGCAAGCGCATCCACGTGTGCCTGGCCACCGGGGGCAGCAGCAAGCCCCTCGCCGCCCTGGGGTACGTCCCCGCCCGGCTTCCTGTCGGACCCCCGTCAAGGGACGGGTTCTGTGTAGAACTCTTTGGTTTCTGGTTCAGCTTTTAATTTGGAAAACGATAATAAAAATGACATGGAGTAATTGCAAATGATCATCCTAGCAATAACGTTTTTTAAAACATGACGAAAAAAACGAGTAATCGTATCCGTTTGTTATCGTGCAGCTCTGAGATCGTCGGGATTCTCCACGACGCTCCCGCCAACTGCCTTCCTCTGTCCAAGTTCACGGAGCTCTACGAGAAAAGGTAACTGACCTGATGTTACACCACACCCCTCTTGCGCACTCATTGTATGATTAAAAAAATACTACTTGGCTAGAATAAGATGCTATACAATGCTATCTTTGCTGTATACAGGGAATGAGTTACCTGTAATGGGAAAATTCTAGTTTCGCATTGCTTTTCTCTAACTGGTTTTTGTTGGAATGCGCCTCTACCCGGACCTCCTTGGACCGGTCAAGAGCTCAGACTGATGAGGCACCGCTACGTCTCCCCACATTTCAATGATCAAATAATATTTGCCTAAAGGACAGAGTTTCCTGTGTTCTCATCAAGTAGAAGAATGCATAAGGGGATCCCTGCTGCTTATGTGAACGGTATACACCAGGCACAAAGGTTTATGTTAGATAACGCTAGGAACAGGTAGGGTGGCTTAACAGTGCAAGGAGTAGGAGACGGAGCTTAGATGCTGAAGACGAAACAACGTATGTATTTGTCCATAACCCATCATGACGTGTGTCATCTATTGTTGACTACCATCTGGTTAACCAATACTATAGTTTTATTGGGGAGCATTTCCATAAACCTGTCTGGAACTGTATAATAAATAAGCTTTTGCCAATCCCTTGGACCTCTCCTTGCGGAGCTCTGAGCTCTTAAGGTGCGTTCACACCAAATGCGAAGGGGCGACACAACTCCATACAAAGTCAACGTAGAGACGCAAATCTTGATTTGTCGCGTAACACTTTCTCCCTGCACAGGCGAGCGCGTTTACGAGGATTTGCAGCGCGAAAAATTTGCTCGAGTTGAAATATCTCCTCTTTGCCGCGACATTCGCGTGATGATGGCCAATCAGCGTTCAACAGCGTGGCCACTGAGTGACATTTGTAACGTAACAGCCAATCAGCGTCCAACCGTTCCCTGCAGTGCAGTCCGGGGTAAACTGCAGCAAATTCGCCCAACCAGTTTATGATTTGTCGCGTGACAAAACGTGGGCGAACGGGCGACAAATGTCTTTTGGTGTAAACGCACCTTTTAGAGGGACGCAGGGCGAAAATATGTAAACTTTCCCATCACTGGACCTTGAGTTGAACCCAGTGACTGGGTCAAACTGAGGCTCTGAATGGTGTCCGACAGTGGCGAAGCTAGACCTTTTTTGGGTGGGCTCAAGCCCACCCAAAACTTGCCTTAGCCCACCCTATCGTTTCGTCTTCAAATCTAATATTCTACAGGGTTTTTTTACACAAGCAATGAGAGGATGGATGCTGTACACTAATGAACAGGCTCAAATGGGCTAGTGAAATCGAGCGCAATCTTCCTGCAGGAATCTCTAACCTCTGATTGGTGGGTGGGCGTCTCCTGTTTGACAAAACCAAAAATGCAGCACGAGCGCACCTAACATAGTTTTTGCTGTTTTGTCTGTCAAAGAGGCTAGCTAGTCTTTATCAGAAAATCCACGATTTCCAGCTGTGTTATAACATGACCTGGTATTAATAATAATAATAATCATTTTATAACCTTGACATAATCTGTCGGATGTCTATTAAATGACAGGTGACCACAAGGCGATTTCACCTCTTCCTCTTCTTGAATTGCATCATGTTTTAGTCAGCAGAGCCTTGTAATGCTGCGCAGCATGAAGAGCATGATAAGGTGCAAGGAAGGGAAAATGTTGACATGGGGGCTATTTTTTGGTTGAAAAAAACGCTGGCATTATTTTATCAGCTGAGGGTGTTGACATTGACGTAACAATGTGAGCTAATCAACAAATACAACATGTTCTAATGCTATGAGACTCAGGAAAACTCCTTCAGCTGATTAAAAAAGGCAGCAAAAGGCAGACGGGACTTAGTGTCTTAATTATTTAAATAAGTTACTTATTTTATTTTAAATAAACATAATACCAAGGGTCAGAAGTTTTACAAGAATTTTGATCTTACAAAGTCATGACAGAGGGACTTGGTGTCTTTATTCATGCTTGAAAGATGAACATATATCATTTTTTTTTTAAAGGGAATAAGCTGATGAAGCTGACAAGTGACCAAGGTTTACTGTTTACAAATATTTTTAATTAAATGCAAACCCCAGTGAATCCTTGTTTCTCTGTTTTGAGATTCACAGACTTGGCAGTCTTGTTTTAAATGTTACAAATTGAGTTAATAAACTGAACTTGGAAATAGTTTTAAGTGGTTCCAGATGTTATCTCCGCTAATTTTATTAATCTAAATAAATAAATATGAGCAGGGTCTCAATAGTAGGCTATTTCAATTCTGGGAGGGTGTGAAGAAATGTCTGTCTCCTAGGGGGGGAATGACAGAAAATAATTGAGAACCACTGGTCTAGAACATGTTGTACTTGTTGATTATCTCACATTGTTATGGCAATGAAAACGCCCTCAGCTGATAAAATAATGCCGGTAAAAGCTGATAAAATAAAAAAATTTTAAACTGAAAATTAGCACCCCTTTATTTTTGCATCAGAACAACAAGATTCTTTGGCATCATAAGTTTTATAAAAATGTATGGGTCCCTGAAAGTGAGACAACATAGTTTAGTGCTCCCGAAATAGTGGTCGGTTTCTCGTAGTATTCGGCTAGTACATGTTGTACTTGTGGATTTTTTTGCATCGCAAGTTTTATAAAACTATGTTGATACAATTTCTAAAATTGTATGGGTCCATGAAAGTGAGGCGACATAATTTAGTGCTCCCGAAATAGTGGTCTGTTTCTCATATTATTATTCTAGTACATGTTGTACCAATGTGTTTCAGTAACCTATTCAGGAAAATATGGTCATTTTTGAGTGAAACTTACACAAAGGAATTGTAATATACCTCAAATTTGTTCTTACAGTTCATATCCATTTATTATTCCTTCATCCAAAGAGTCTTTTTTCCTTTCATCCCTTTAGTGGTTCTGAACTGCATTATTTAGCTGACATTGCCAGTTATTGGCTTAGACTTACAACAGCATAGTAACTAAGAAAATAAAGGTTGTGGAAAAAAAAATCTTGGACAGGAATTTTTATATACTTCATATACCCCTGTGACTTCCTGGGGTTGAGCCCCCCCAAAAGTCAGAACCTAGAATCGCCCCTGGTGCCGACCACATCTTCACCACGCCTCTCTCCTGCGGGGCAGGTTCTCCCGTAGGCTGGCGGTGGGGGACCTCTACCGGCTGCCGGAGGTGGTGGCGGTGCGGGACCAGGGCGGGGCCCGGCTGGTGTGCCTCGTGGCGGGGGGCCAGGCCCGGCAGAGCCCCCTGGGGTCCTCCCAGTCCCAGGAGGCGTCCTCCTCGGCCTGCAGCAGCCCCGTGGTCTTTGAGGAGCTGGAGTACCACGAGCCCGTCTGCCAGCAGCACTCCACACTGCACAACTTCAGGTGGGTGGGCGGTAGGGGTGAGCGATTCATCGAATTTGATCGCGATTTTGATTTTTTGGGGTCAAACGATCACAAAATTAACATAATCGAGATTTCAATTTTTTTATTTTTTTATTTTTTAATTATGTTTTATAGAAAGGGCAGAACAGCTGGATACATATCAGTATATTATTTTCGATTGGACATTTTTTCTTTTTGACCATTTTGTGTACATATTTAAGGTGAAATTTCAAAGTTGTCAGTTACAAAGTTATTTTTGGGAGAGACATGCTGAATAAATATGTTCAACAAAAATGTTTTCAGACTCAAAAATAATCGTTTGAATAATCGTGATTTCAATATTGACAAAAATAATCGGGATTATGATATTTCCCATAATCGAGCAGCCCTAGTGGGCGGGTGAGAGAGTGGGTGGACGGGTGAGGGATCGGGTGGGTGGGCGGGTGAGACAGTAGGGCAACAGTAGCTCAGGAGCTAGAGCTGGTTGACTTGTAACCGGGAGGTTGTTGTTGGTGTGGCCCCCGGCTCCTCCTAGCTGAGTATCGAGGTGTCTCTGAGAAAGGACCTCACCCTGACTGCTGCTGACGAGCTGGCTGTCGCCCTGCGCGGGTGACTCCGCCGTCGGTGGGTGACTTTGTGCATGAATGGGTGAATGTGAGGCGATATTGTAAAATGCGTTGAGTGGCCACTGGTTGGGAAAGTGTTGGATAAATGCAGTCCATTTACCGTATGAACTCATTCGTCCAACTTCCCTCCCCTGGTTTGTATTCTGAAACGTATGAACAAAAACCCTGCTGTGTGCGAGCTGGTGTTCAAAGCCCACCTTGTGTATTTATCCGTCACGCAGTGAGGCGGACTTCGACCCGGACTCGTATCAGATCCCCTTCGTGGCGATGTCCCTGAGCGCCATGGCCCCCCAGGTCCACGGCCTGCTGCAGTGCCACGACGGCACCCTCCCCCTCCTCAGGTACACCCCCGCGCTGGGGCCCGTCACTGTTCAGTCGTCAGGAGGGCTTTAAGGGAGGGGCGATGAGGAGGAGGACGTAGGGTCATCAGGAGGGCTTTAAGGGAGGGGAGATGAGGAGGACGTAGGGTCATCAGGAGGGCTTTAAGGGAGGGGCGATGAGGAGGAGGACGTAGGGTCATCAGGAGGGCTTTAAGGGAGGGGCGATGAAGAGGAGGACGTAGGGTCATCCGGAGGGCTTTAAGGGAGGGGCGATGAGGAGGACGTAGGGTCATCAGGAGGGCTTTAAGGGAGGGGCGATGAGGAGGAGGACGTAGGGTCATCAGGAGGGCTTTAAGGGAGGGGCGATGAGGAGGAGGACGTAGGGTCATCAGGAGGGCTTTAAGGGAGGGGCGATGAAGAGGAGGACGTAGGGTCATCAGGAGGGCTTTAAGGGAGGGGCGATGAGGAGGACGTAGGGTCATCAGGAGGGCTTTAAGGGAGGGGCGATGAGGAGGAGGACGTAGGGTCATCAGGAGGGCTTTAAGGGAGGGGAGATGAGGAGGAGGACGTAGGGTCATCAGGAGGGCTTTAAGGGAGGGGCGATGAGGAGGAGGACGTAGGGTCATCAGGAGGGCTTTAAGGGAGGGGCGATGAGGAGGAGGACGTAGGGTCATCAGGAGGGCTTTAAGGGAGGGGCGATGAGGAGGAGGACGTAGGGTCATCAGGAGGGCTTTAAGGGAGGGGCGATGAGGAGGAGGACGTAGGGTCATCAGGAGGGCTTTAAGGGAGGGGCGATGAGGAGGAGGACGTAGGGTCATCAGGAGGGCTTTAAGGGAGGGGCGATGAGGAGGAGGACGTAGGGTCATCAGGAGGGCTTTAAGGGAGGGGCGATGAGGAGGAGGACGTAGGATCATCAGGAGGGCTTTAAGGGAGGGGCGATGAGGAGGAGGACGTAGGGTCATCAGGGGGGCTTTAAGGGAGGGGAGATGAGGAGGAGGACGTAGGGTCATCAGGAGGGCTTTAAGGGAGGGGAGATGAGGAGGAGGACGTAGGGTCATCAGGAGGGCTTTAAGGGAGGGGCGATGAGGAGGAGGACGTAGGGTCATCAGGAGGGCTTTAAGGGAGGGGAGATGAGGAGGAGGACGTATGGTCATCAGGAGGGCTTTAAGGGAGGGGAGATGAGGAGGAGGACGTAGGGTCATCAGGAGGGCTTTAAGGGAGGGGCGATGAGGAGGAGGACGTAGGGTCATCAGGGGGGCTTTAAGGGAGGGGCGATGAGGAGGAGGACGTAGGGTCATCAGGAGGGCTTTAAGGGAGGGGCGATGAGGAGGAGGACGTAGGGTCATAAGGAGGGCTTTAAGGGAGGGGCGATGAGGAGGAGGACGTAGGGTCATCAGGAGGGCTTTAAGGGAGGGGAGATGAGGAGGAGGACGTAGGGTCATCAGGAGGGCTTTAAGGGAGGGGAGATGAGGAGGAGGACGTAGGGTCATCAGGAGGGCTTTAAGGGAGGGGCGATGAGGAGGAGGACGTAGGGTCATCAGGAGGGCTTTAAGGGAGGGGAGATGAGGAGGAGGACGTAGGGTCATCAGGAGGGCTTTAAGGGAGGGGAGATGAGGAGGAGGACGTAGGGTCATCAGGAGGGCTTTAAGGGAGGGGAGATGAGGAGGAGGACGTAGGGTCATCAGGAGGGCTTTAAGGGAGGGGAGATGAGGAGGAGGACGTAGGGTCATCAGGAGGGCTTTAAGGGAGGGGAGATGAGGAGGAGGACGTTGGGTCATCAGGAGGGCTTTAAGGGAGGGGCGATGAGGAGGAGGACGTAGGGTCATCAGGAGGGCTTTAAGGGAGGGGAGATGAGGAGGAGGACGTAGGGTCATCAGGAGGGCTTTAAGGGAGGGGAGATGAGGAGGAGGACGTAGGGTCATCAGGAGGGCTTTAAGGGAGGGGCGATGAGGAGGAGGACGTAGGGTCATCAGGAGGGCTTTAAGGGAGGGGAGATGAGGAGGAGGACGTAGGGTCATCAGGAGGGCTTTAAGGGAGGGGAGATGAGGAGGAGGACGTAGGGTCATCAGGAGGGCTTTAAGGGAGGGGAGATGAGGAGGAGGACGTAGGGTGGCTTGCTGAAGGAAGCCTGCAGGAAAACCGTTGTAATTTGTGGTTCTAACCTACAACCTTTTATCCAGAATTCATATAGAATTCTAATCATCCTACTGCTATTACCTATTACTAATAATTTTTAGTGCTTGGCGCTTGGTTCTATGAACATGCTAACTGTACAGATAGAGATATATTGTTGTTTCTCCTTCTTCTGACAAATGGACTTATTTTACTAAAACGCTAAATGCGTCTGCTAAATGACCCTCAATGTAAATGTACTACTGTCCCTGACATTAATTATGCAGTAGTTCTTACACTTTTTGGTTTCATTTTGGGGCAGATGAAAAGACCACTGGATTCTTACTGTGCGTTTGTGTGTGTGTGACTCAGTTTCCCAGAATGCTATGCGGCAGAGTTCGGCCCGTTGCAGCTGGGCGATGAGACACAGGAGGGCGCTGTCTCTCTGGAGCACCTCATCACCTGCCTCCCCAGCATCACCGTGGTTACGGCCCAGAACGGCTTCAAGGTCATCAAGTGGATCCACAACAAGCCACCCGCCCCCAACTCTGGTAGCTCACGACAACAACCATAATCCTATCTCTGACCCTGACTTTAGTTCACAGGTTTGGTGAACAAGACTCCTGCTGATCGTTTCGCACTATATTTGTCTTGCATTAGGGGTTTCGAATTTAAAGATGTCGTTAGATAACACTGCTCCAAAATACCCTTTATTTGATTTTTGGAAAACAGATTTTGCGCACCTAAAATGTTTGAGAAAGAAGCATATTTAGGGTCACTTATTTGTACTAGGGGTGGTTAAGTTCAGAGTCTTGAGGAAAACATGCAAATGTGTCTCCATGACAACGATGCATGTTGTGTTGAGCTCATGTAAAGTACAGACTGTTCCTAGTTCCCGAGGACAGGCAGGGGTCACACTCTGTGTTTAAGTTCCTCAAATGAGTGTCCACGTTTACCTCCCACCCAGTGGGGTGATCTTTGAGTCTTTACTGAACTATGGTTAGTTTATAGCCTCGGGTTAACCTTAACCACACCTGTCAAACTAACCCCCCGCCCCCCCATCGCCCTCCGTCCCCAGAGCCGTGGGTCCAGCGGTCCAAGAGCCCGGTGGGGAACCCCCAGCTGATCCAGTTCAGCCGGGAGGTGATCGACCTGCTGAAGAGCCAGCCCGCCTGCCTGCTGCCCATCCACAAGTTCATCCCCTCCTACCACCACCACTTCGCCAAGCAGTGCCGCGTCTCTGACTACGGGTACCCCAAGCTGCTGGAGCTGCTGGAGGCCGTCCCCCACGTCCTGCAGGTACGCACACACATACACACACAAACACTCACGCACGCAAGCACGTGCCCACACACACACTCATAAAAGTACAGACACGCACCCCAAAGTACACACTCGCATGCAAGCACGCACACACCCCAAAGTACACATTCACACGCACGCATACACCCCAAAGTACACGCGCACACCAGAAAGTACACGCACGCACACACCCCAAAGTACGCGCACGCACACACACCCCCAAGCGTGCACTCACTCACACGCACTCACTCCGCCATCACGCCTTTATTTGCTCTTGACACAACCTTGGCTGTAGTAAGCAGTTATTTATTGAACTCATAACTTAATCGTGTAATAAATAACTGAACATCAGAGTTTGGCTTGCCTGTTTTTCCTTTTCGGATCCTTCGACCATTCCGTGTTAATCAGTGTATGGGGCAGAATATTCCGTCTTATTCCCTAATAACTAAGGCTTGAGTAATGCTGTCATGCATAAATCATATTGTTTTACAGAACTCTGATCTGTAACCCGGTGTCCTGTACTACTTTCTCACCGGCTATGACCTGTAATGTGTATATATTAGGGCTGTCAGTTAAGAGCGTTATTAACGGCGTTAACGCAAACCAATTTTAACGGCGATTTTCTTATCGCGCGATTAACTAAATGTATCTATTTTTTTTTTTCCTTTGGCTCAAAACATAGAAGCAGTAGCCTGACTGCTATGTTCAAGGCAGTATGTTTGTATGTTCATCGTTTAATTGCACTATAGGGTTTTTTTTGTATCGTCTTGTTTTGATCAGTATATGCCAATGTTGTTATCAATAAAAAACATTTGCACAAGGCAAGCCAATGCAGCCAATGCATTAAAATGAGAACAATTAATGGGACAAAGAAATCAAGGGATATTTAGCATAGAAAAAACATTTGCGATTAATCGTGAGTCAACTATGGCATTAATGCGATTAAATATTTTAATCGCTTGACAGCACTAGTATATATGTAATATTGGTCTGACGGTGTCGTGTTGGTGCTCCCCAGATCCTGGGCATGGGCGCCAAGCGTCTGCTGACCCTGACGCACCGCGCCCAGGTGAAGCGCTTCACTCAGGACCTGCTCAAGCTGCTCAAGTTCCAGGCCAGCAAGCAGGTGGCCATCAAGGACTTCATGCAGGCCTACCACTGGTCAGTGCTCTGTTCTGCAGCCAGACTCCAACTGAGCTCCAACCCGTCTCCATGAAGGATAGTTTACTTAAAATAGAAAAATGCACTTAAAAATAGTACTTGGCCTCTTACCCTAGCTGTCTCTGTTGTATACGGGGATGGGTAACCTAGCGATGTTAGCGCTTGGCACCGGGTTCTATGAACATCCTTACTGTTAGCATAAAAGGGTGCCCATGGACGGGCTTTGTTTGACAACCTTGGAGTCTTCCAGCGAGACAATACAAACTATGGTCTTGCTTGTTCAGCACATTAGCTGCATTACTTTTCTATTGACTTTATTGCCGCATCCAGAGATTGAGACCTGTGTGTTTGGCTGAAGTCGCCTACGTACCGCTGTAGTCAGCCTTCTGGACGTTGCTTCAATTATTAATCTTGGTTACACGATTTATTAATTTGGTGACATCTGTATGGTTTTATTGCTGGTTGGTTGGTTGGCTGTACACGCGTTTCTCAACCACCCCCCCCCCCCCCCCCCCCTTCAGGTGTTTCTCCAGAGACTGGCGGGTCATGGACTACGGTGTCTGTGAACTCATGGACCTCCTGAACGAGATGCCCGAGACCACCGTCACCCTCACGCGCCAAGACACCCACCTGGTCATCTCCGTCCCCAAGAGAGGTCCGCACACACGCACGGATAACGCCTTAGGGAAAGGGCTGCTTTTAGTTCAACCTGTTCAATCTGCAGCTCGGTTGGGTAATGTCTGGACCTGCAGTTCCAGCTCGTCTTCTTAACAGGACACTGTTGGTCTGTGTTTTCATAGTCTCCTCCTTCTCTGGGGGGGGTTACTCCATATTGTAACTAGTGATTACAATTAGGGCGTTTAGCAGACGCTTTATCCAAAGAGACTCATTGGTTAATAGACACATTGACACACCGACGGCAGAGTCAACCATGCAAGGCGACAGCCAGCTCGTCAGGAGCAGTTAGGGTGAGGTGTCTTGCTCAGGGACACATCAACACTAAGCTAGGAGGAGCTGGGGATCGAACTAGCAGTGCATGCTTGTAGAGATGTTCCAATATTCTGAATAATGTTGCCTTACCGATTCCTGAACTTCAGTATCGGCCGATACCGAGTAAATACCGATGGATCATTCAGCATTGTAACTGCTGACATCACTTGCTCTTATTCAAGGGTTCTCTTGCCATGACAGCAATGAAAAGTCGGTTCACTTACTGTCGACAATTTTAATTTTCAGATCTATATCATTTACACTCATAATCATAATACATAATTTGGAATCTAGTAGTTAAGCGTGAGCATCCATGTTTTTCCGACTTGTTTGCTTGAACACTCGTAGGTCGGAGAAGACGTGTTTCCCATCTGACTTCCAACCTCTGACTGTTAACGAACGCAGCATCACACCGTAGTGTTTGATGTTCTCTGCCCGTGTAGTAAACGACTCGCGTTATGGTATCAGATCGGGGCACAGACTTGCGTACTCGCTGATACCCGATACTGCATTTCAGGCAGTATCGGAGTAATTTCCGATGCCTGTATCAATATGGGAACGTCTCTAACTGTGCCCTCTGGCCCCCAGAGCGCACCCCGGAGGAGATGGAGCGCACCAAGCAGTTTGGGAAGGAGGTGGTGGACCTGCTGCGGCACCAGCCCCACTGCCGCATGGCCTTCAGCAAGTTCATCCCCACCTACCACCACCACTTCGGGCGCCAGTGCAAGCTGACCTGCTACGGGTTCACCAAGCTGCTGGACCTGTTTGACGCCATCCCCGAGGTGCTGACGGTGAGTGGATGGCCTCACAGCTCCCCCCCCCCTCTGGGACGTCATCGCAAGTACAAAGAGTGTCATGTTGTATGGTGGCGTATATGGAGCTTTTAATCAGATGTTTATATCGTGTTGAAGGGATTTGATGTATTGTTTTCATTGTTGTTCTTGTAATTAGATATTTGAATAACGAGTGCCTAATGTTCTGGGTATTGAAACGGGGTCCGGTTAGTGTAGGGGTTTGGGGATTGAACTCGGAACCCTTGCGCCTCGTTCACACTACATGCGTCCGTCGAAGGATGGGGGCTTTCTGACGTATCCACGTGTTCTTCCGGGTTGTAATACAAGGGGTGTTATGCAAATACACAGTGTCCTTGCGTGTATTTGCATAACGCACTCTGATTGGCCGATGGATCCGTCGCTGCCTGGACGCTGGGATGTCCTGTAGACGCAGACATCCAAGAATGCGGAATGAGTCTGAATTCACGTACAATTTGAGTTAAAAGCGTCAAAGCCAAATTGTACCAAACAGATCTTCAACCTTGCTACAGTAAGAACCTGCACTGCCTTCTCGTGCTGAGTGGTCCCGTGTAGTGCTGCCTCCTGGCCTGACCCTCCTCCTAACCTCTGTGCCCCCCCCCCCCCCCCAGGTGCTGGAGTGCGGGGAGGAGAAGGGGCTCTCCCTGACGGAGGTGGAGCGTGTGAAGGCGCTGGCGGCCCAGCTGGTGAAGCTGCTGCGCTCCCAGAGGAACTGCTCCCTGCCCGTCAGCCTGCTGCTGGCCGAGTACGGCCGCACCTTCGGCTACGGCCTGCGGCTGCAGGACTACGACGCCGCCTCCCTGCCCTCCCTGCTGGCCAAGCTCTGCCACGTCGTCAAGGTAACGGGAGCCGCGCCGCGCCGCGCGGTCGGGAATACGAGGGGGGAGCCGGGATGAGTCGGGAGGCCTTGTTGGCAGCGTGGTGGCAGATGTTGTGGATATATGAACAGCCCGCCCTGCCCTTGCCGCGTCAGTGCATTAATAATCAAATAATAATCAAATCTGAGTGTTAAAAGAAGTGATTTTGCATTGCAAACATCCGTCACTGATTGGTCTATCATTCCCACTGGCTACCAGGAAGTCGGTATTATGGACTCTTCCTCAAAGCCTTGTGCCGCCGAAGCATGTCTTCATACAAAGCAATAAATAAATGGCTAATGATTAAACATTTTTCATCATTATTCATAAGGATATGTGTACGGGATTGTTTCAAAATTGTTCAGGCTATTCAGGAAGTTGCTAACCTCGTGTGTGTGTGTGTGTGTGTGTGTGTGTGTGTGTGTGTGTGTGTGTGTGTGTGTGTGTGTGTGTGTGTGTGTGTGTGTGTGTGTGTGTGTGTGTGTGTGTGTGTGTGTGTGTGTGTGTGTCTCTGGGTGTGGTCTCTCTCTGTGTGTGTGTGTGTGTGTGTGTGTGTGTGTGTGTGTGCGTCTCTGGGTGTGGTCTCTCTCTGTGTGTGTGTGAGCGTCTCTGGGTGTGGTCTCTCTCTCTCTGTGTGTGTGTGTGTGTGTGTGTCTGTCTCTGTGTGCGGTGTCTGTGTCTCTCTGTCTCTCTGTGTCTCTGTCTCTGTCTCTCGTTCTGTCTGTCTCTCTCTCTGTCTCTCTCTCTGTCTCTCTTTGTCCCCCCCCAGGTGGTGGACGGGGCTGATGGGCAGCGCGAGGTGCAGCTGATCAACAGGAAGTCGCTGCGCCTGCTGACCTGCCAGCTGCTGATGCTGCTGATGTCCGAGGAGCAGCCGGAGGCCGGCGTCAGCGTGGAGGAGCTCAGCCAGCGCTACCTGGCCGCCCACGCCCTCACCCTCAACCCCTGTGAATACGGCTTCCTGTCCCTCAGCGAGCTGCTCAAGAGCCTGCCCTACCTGGTGGAGGTGAGGGGGGGGGGGGGGGGGAGGGCCTGTCCTACCTGGTGGAGGTGAGGGGGGGGGGGCTGCCCTACCTGGTGGATGTGAGGGGGGGAGGGGCCTGCCCTACCTGGTGGAGGTGAGGGGGGGGGTGGGGGCTGCCCTACCTGGTGGAGGTGAGGGGGGGAGGGGGGGGCTGTCCTACCTGGTGGAGGTGAGGGGGGGGGGGGGGGCCTGCCCTACCTGGTGGAGGTGAGGGGGGGGGGGGGGGGGGGGGGGCTGTCCTACCTGGTGGAGGTGAGGGGGGGGGGGGCTGCCCTACCTGGTGAGGGGGGGGGGGGGCCTGTCCTACCTGGTGGAGGTGAGGGGGGGGGGGCTGTCCTACCTGGTGGAGGTGAGGGGGGGGGGGGGGCCTGTCCTACCTGGTGGAGGTGAGGGGGGGGGGGGGGGGGGGGGGGGGGGGGAGGGCCTGTCCTACCTGGTGGAGGTGAGGGGGGGGGGGGGGGGGGGCCTGCCCTACCTGGTGGAGGTGGGGGTGGGGGGGGGGGGCCTGCCCTACCTGGTGGAGGTGAGGGGGGGGGGGGGGGGGGGGGGGGGGG